>NC_034009.1:740293-834883 GCF_000346465.2 Prunus persica
TAGAGACTAAACTATAAACAACCACCAAACTCACAAAAGAGTTGATGCAATTATTATAACGCAAGAAACTATATACACTCAACAAGTGAGAAAAAGCCACGCAACCACCTTATATGTCTTCAAATCTGCTAACAAAACCACCAACGCTTTGCTACATCGTTGTCACTAAAGATTCCAAGGAAAACAAAAGTCGCCAACGAAATCACCAGTGCATCCAAGCAGAAAATCCATTTGAAAACTTGGTAAACAACCCCAAAATAGAGGGGAGAAATGGGAAGGGATAGAGAGGAGGGGAGGGGTGGGTAGAGAAGGAGAGGAGGGGAGAGGGTAGGGGAGGAGAGGGGTGGGGAATAAGGCCACCATGCCCAAAGGGGGGCTGCGGCTAGGGCTAAGTTCAGTGTTTTATTTCTTTAGAGAGAGTTCATTAGGGTCAAACTATATATTTAAAATCTCAATTGAATACACCATCGTTAAATATGAAAAAATACAAAATGTTTTCGATGGTTGTATGGGTGGTAAATTACGTGATTTGAAAAGAAAAGCGATCACTTCTCCTTTACCTGTTAGTGTGAGAATGTGGAGGTGAAAATGTCATACATTGGAAAGTTAGAAAACTTTGGAGTTGGAAGTGCTTATAAGGTGTTGGGCTACTCCCCCTTATTGCCAATTGGTTTTGGGGTAGAACCTCAACTTCCTTCATGGTATCAGAGCGGGTTAGCCTACATGTGAAAGCCCAATGGCCACACGTGCTCCACGTCACCCAATACGTGTTGTCCACATGTTAGGCTTAAAAAATTTGCCACACATACGGGACTATATGAGAATATAAAGGTGAAAATGTCTTACATTGAAAAGTTAAACATCTTCTATAAAGGAATATTGTATTAGGGTTGCTAGACACTGAGTTGTTTGTTAGCTTTTCTTTCTTTTATGTAATTTACCCCTTTGTTAATTCAGAATAAAATAAAATAAAATAAAATACCACTTCATGTAAACTCCAGCCTGCAATGAAAATACAAGTTTATGTTTAAGAGCATTTATCTAAAGTCCTAGATTTGATTTCCCCTCCTTTAATATCACTTGTATTAAAATTAAAATAAAAACAACAAGTGCTTATTTTCTAAACACAAGAACAACCACAATTAAAATTTTAACTGTGATCTTTGGTCATACTCCCCTAACCTCTCAACTCCCATTTTCTTCTCCCAATCATATTTATTATTCATTTCCTTATGCAAAATTTCCATTTGACATAAATAATGGAAACAAATTGAAAGCTTATGTACTTGTGTATTTTGAAAAGTTCCAACACAGTCTCCATTTGTGAAAAAAAGAAAATCCTTCTAAGGACATTTAAGTCTATTTAAGTAATTTTTTGGTAGCTAGTAGGGTATAGTTAGGGGTGGGCATTTGAACAGGTGAACCGATGAATATAGCTGAAAAAATTGTGTTGACTAAAAAAGTCAACCTAGGCTCAAAAATTGAACCGGACCACTTTAGATCGATTCCCGTCCTGATTCTTGTCTTGGAAGAGTCGGTATAAATCAAACTGGACCGATTATGTTATGTTTACTTATTCATTTATATCCAAAATTATTAGTAAGTCTAATTAATATTCAATTAATATTAGTAACTCCAAGTAATATCTATATATATTTTAGCCCAATTAATATCCAAATGTCTTAGTACCAATTTATACCCAACTAAATAACTACTCTAGCCCAATTTCTTTTTCTTTTCGGTGAATCATATCCGTTCTTGTTGCGCCTCCATCTTTCTTTTCTCTTTTCACCTATTTATTTCTATTTATCTTCCTATACATCCATTCACCTCTTTCTCTCTTATTTTATCCATTGTACATATTTTTCTCAATTTTCAATTTTGTATACATCATATTTCTTTCTTCTTCCCATATTTATATTTTTATCTTTCCAAACCGAAAACTGGGTTGAACCAAATCGAAACCGCATAGGTCGGGTTTGGTTTTGTTCTTCTAAACACTTTCTATAAAAATCGGATTATGTGTAAGTTTCGATTTCGATTCCAATTCAAGGGGAAAACCGGACCGTGCCCACCCCTAGGTATAGCTCAGTTCGTTGAGCTCTTCCACCTCCATTTATGTGGACATAGATTCGAAACCCCTAGGCACCTAATGAATATTTTTGTAAACCCCCTCCTCCAATCGCTTGTTTGTACTATAAAAAAAAAAGTAATTTTTTTTGGCTATATTTGAAAGTTTCTGTAAAAACTAACATATTTTTGGCCATTAGAAAAACTCCATTTGTACTCTGCCTACTATGTATAAGGAGAAAAATACATTACAACTCCGTTCAACTTGGTGTAGAGTTAAATTGAAGTAATATTTGTTAAGATAGAAAATTGAAAGTCCAATGTTTGCTATTCATAACTCAGGTATAAAAAGAGATGCCACAATTTAAATGATAGTCTTCAGGACAAGAAGTAAATGAACTATTCATAACAAGAAAACTTCTTAATGATAAGATCCCAACCTTGGATATAACTACCAAACTATAATTTTTTTTTTTCTTTAAATGACAAGTGATTTTTAATTTATTTATTTATTCAGATTTAAATGACAAGTGATTTCTTTATATGCTTTGAAATGAAAAGCAGCGACCACTTCCCCTTTGCCTGTTAGGCATTCTATATTTTTATTCTACAATATCATCAATCAATTAGGTGCTTATTTTCTTAAAAAAGGAAAAACAACCACCCCGAACAGCAATACATTCTTCTTGATCTGTTATAACTTCCCAGCAATGAGTGTGTAAACATCAAAGCAAACAACTAAAAACAATTGTAAGAACACACGGGAGATTATAACAAAAAAAAGTCAAAATTGAACAGGCCGGCTTACAACTACCATCCATCTATCTCCCTTATATACAATTGTGTTTCGTGGAGTTTCATTGCAAACTGTTTCTGGCCAAGGCCTCCATCTAAGGAGGAGCAAATTTCTTGGCCAAACCAAAAGACTTAACATACATACAATGGCGGTATCTGTTAGCCGGGTGCTCTTGATTTCCCTCATTTCCATGGTTATCTCTGCCGCAATCGTCCATGCCAAAGGACGTGGACATCATGGTCACAGAGGGAAGCATCTTCGTCATCAGAATCAGAATCAATCAGTGCAGGGCGGCCCCGTGACATATGATGGGAGGTCACTGATTATCAACGGAAAACGAGAGCTTCTGTTTTCGGGTGCAATCCATTACACTCGAAGCACGCCGGAAATGTGGCCGGATCTTATCAAGAAGGCGAAACATGGAGGCTTGAACATGATTGAAACTTATGTGTTCTGGAACATTCATGAGCCTGTGCAAGGGCAGTACAATTTTGAAGGAAACTATGATTTGGTGAGGTTTATTATGCTGGTTCAGGAGTACAAAATGTATGCTACCATTAGGCTTGGGCCATTCATCCAAGCTGAATGGAACCACGGAGGACTTCCTTATTGGCTAAGGGAGGTCCCTGGCGTCATATTCCGTTCCGATAGCGAAGCATTCAAGTACCACATGGAGAAGTATGTGCAGCTGATCGTAAACAAGTTGAAGGAGGCGAAGCTATTTGCTCCACAAGGAGGCCCCATCGTCTTGGCTCAAATTGAAAATGAGTACAATATGGTCCAGCTTGCGTATAGAGAGTTGGGAAACAATTATGTGAGGTGGGCAGCAGCCATGGCAGTGCAGCAGAACATCGGAGTACCATGGGTCATGTGCAAGCAGAAGGACGCTCCTGATCCAGTCATTAATACTTGCAATGGAAGGCAATGTGGAGATACTTTCATGGGCCCGAATAAACCCTACAAGCCAACTCTGTGGACTGAGAACTGGACTGCTCAATACAGAGTATTTGGAGACCCACCTTCACAAAGACCAGTAGAGGATATTGCATTTGCAGTTGCGCGCTTTTTCTCAAAGAAAGGGTCTCTAACCAACTACTATATGTACCATGGTGGCACAAATTTTGGAAGAACAAGTGCTATTTTCACAACTACTCGCTACTACGACGAAGCTCCTCTCGATGAATATGGTTTGCCAAGGGACCCCAAATGGAGTCACCTCAGGGATTTACACAAGGCTTTAAGGCTATCCAGGAAGTCTATGCTTTGGGGAGTTCCTGGAGTCCAAAAGATGAGCGCAGACACAGAGGTTTATTTCTATGAGATGCCCGCCACAGACATCTGTGCTGCTTTCTTGACCAACAATAACCTCACAACGGAAGCAACTGTTAGTTGGAGAGGTCAGGATTATTACCTGCCACCGCATTCTGTTAGTATCCTCCCTGATTGTAAGACCATTGTCTTCAACACTCAAACGATTGTTGCGCAACATAATTCTAGGAACTTCGTTCGATCAACCGTTGCCAATAATCATAAATGGATGAAGTATGCAGAACCCATTCCAAGCACCCTTCAAGTGCCGGTAAATAATCCAACACCGCTGGAGCTGTACACCTTGCTAAAAGATACCTCAGACTACGCATGGTACACCACTAGCCTTGCACTGAATCCACAAGACTTGCCCAGGAAGGAAAGCATTCAACCAGTTCTTCGAATTGCCAGTCTTGGTCATGCATTGCACCTGTTTGTCAACGGGGAGTATATTGGTTTTGGACATGGAAGCCACGATGAGAAGAGCTTCGTCTTAGAGAAACCTGTTCACTTTAAGGCAGGTGTCAACCAGATAACGCTGCTTGCCATGACACTGGGACTCCCGGATGGTGGAGCCTATATGGAGCACAGGTATGCAGGGCCTAATCTCGTAATAGTCCTTGGATTGAACACTGGAACACTGGACATTACAAAGAATGGATGGGGACATCAGGTTGGTCTGAATGGAGAAAAGCTTCAAGTGTTCACTGAGGAGGGATCAAAACAAGTTCAATGGGATAAAACAAAGGGATCAGCACAGGGTCTCACATGGTACAAGACTTACTTTGATGCTCCAGAAGGTAATAACCCTGTCGCCATTCGAATGACTGGTATGGGAAAGGGAATGATCTGGGTTAATGGTAAAAGCATCGGCCGTCACTGGATGTCCTTCCTCTCTCCTCTTGGAGAACCAACTCAATCCGAGTACCACATTCCAAGATCTTTCATCAAGCCTACACAAAATCTTCTCGTTGTGTTGGAGGAGCAGCCAGGGAAACCCAAACACATTGAGATCCTAACCGTCAACAGAGATACTATCTGTAGCTTCATTACCGAGTACCATCCTCCAAATGTCAAGTCATGGGCAAGGCAGGACAGCGTTTTCCGACCTGTTTTAGATGTTATCAGATCATCCGCCGACATCAAGTGTCCAGACAACAAGAAGGTTGTTGCTGTTGAGTTTGCAAGCTTCGGCGATCCACCAGCTGGCTCATGTGGAAGCTACGTCTTGGGCAAATGCAACTCCCCTGTATCTAAGGAGGTGGTTGAGCAACATTGCTTGGGAAAATCCAGCTGTTCCGTCCCGATTGACCGCAACCTTTTCTTTAAGAACACTACTGATGGTTGCCCAGGTATCAAGAAGACACTTGCTTTCCAAGTCAAGTGCGCCATATAAAACTACAAGTTGTTGGAAGAGAGAATTAATGTTCTGTGTGATATTGTCATTATGAATTCAGTTAAAGATACTAGTTCAATCTTAAGATCCTCGAAGCACAAATTTATATTTCTTTCTTTCTATGAATTATGTATTCGAATTCAAGAGTATGTATCTAGCTTTTCTTTGCGCTATCAAATATACACTCGTGAATCAGTAGAACCTTCACAGTTGAATCCACTAATTCTTCATCACCCATAAATGTGAGTGTGACAACATCATCCCAACAAATATAATATAAAAGAGTTGAAATTTCCTTTGCCCTCCTCTTCATTAGTTGAATTCCTATAGACAAATGTGAAAACACTGAATTCTTGCAGTAAATGATCAAGCGCTACCCAATATAAGTTAACACGGTGCTAATCATTTGCGTGGCTCGCTTCATAAAAATTCCTAGACAAACGTGTTCAGTCAAATAAATATACATTTGAGATGAAATTAGTAAAATAGATATACTAGCTATGATCAAACATTTCTTTAGTCAAGTAGTCAAATAAATTTATTTTTAAGGTAAATTACAGTAAACTCCCCAATCTATACGGTTATTTACGAGTTCATACACAATTTTGGGAACATTTATTAATACATACTCAACATTGTGGAAAACTTACAATTTACTCCTTCCGTTTGGACAAATAAATAATAAAAAATTATATACATGTTAAAAATAATTTTTAAATAATATTAAAATCATTAAAAATGAAAAAAAAAATTTCTCCACTCTCCTCTCCTACCCAGCCAACCCTCTCTCCCTCCGGACTCAACCTCACCTCTCAGCCACCCGACTCCCATCGACGACCCCAAAACCCAACTCTCTTTCTCCCTCCTCCTCATAAGATTCCAATACCTCAAAATTAAACTACCATCGCACAATCAACTTTGCCTAGAAAGGGAATAATTCTCAAACAACAGAAACATATCTTTGGTTGGTAGGGAACTAGTCTAGGAGCAATTTCGGAATCTACAGCTGAGGGTTCACCTACTTTTCCATGGCTATTTGCCACAATCCAGCAGATGGGTTTAATTTCATTGAAGAAATTCTCCACTAATTGTAAATAACTTGTCTTATCAGGCACTTTTCTGTTTTGAATTTTCACAAGAAAACATCGGGAAAGCCCTCGATCTAGCTTGGTCACGACCTCCATTTTCTCTGGTGCTTCGTCGTCGGCTTTCTGCATCGAGTGAATGGCAACTCCTGGATATTTTTGAGGATGGCAGCGGCTGGAGATTTTCCAGCTTCCTCGTCGGCGAAATTTCAATGGCTGTGGACGGCGTGAGCCCTTGGGCTTGGAAGTTGAAGACCCCTTGTCCCGGTGGTATGTGACGTCAACGTCGGAGTCTGAATCGGCAAGGAGCAGCTCCACCGTTTGTGGTTAGGGGAGGCGTGGCTGTTGGGTTTAGGTTTGGTGGTACAGGTGGATCAGACGGAGGAGGGTTTGGTGGTAGAGGCTATGGAGGAAGAGAGAGAGAGAGAATTCTGGGTCTGGTTCAATATATATATATATTAAAACAAATTTTTATTAATTTTTAGTCCACATGGAAGTCCACGTCGTTTAACAAAGGGGTCTTACTTTTGACACATCAGCATTTAACAGACTAACTAACAGTTTGGTTAACGAATGGGGAAAATTGTAGGTTTTTCATGACGTTGAGTATGTACTCGTAAATGTCCCTAAAATTGGACATGAACTCGTAAATGATCCTATAGATTGGGAGGCTTATCGTAGTTTATCATTATTTTTATATCAATATTACAATAGAGCCGGCAGCACCAGAGTACCCTCACAGTTTTCAGTTTTTTTGTGTGGTCAAATCACAGTTTTTACTCTTTTTTTTTGGGTCAAATCACAGTTTTCACTTCGACCTTGTCTTTTGACCAAGCAGTTAGTGGTCTTTCGACAATCAGACTTAGTAAAGAAGATTTGTTAAGGTCTTGTATAGAGATGATAATTATGAATTATTGAACCTCCATTTCCAAGTGTCATATCGTAGGAAACTTGTGAGTCATTTTATGGTCATCTATGATGTCATGAAACAAAAATTGAAAGGAGAATTAGCATCACATAGATTGTGCCTCACAATGGACACTTAGACAAGTATTCAAAACATAAATTACTTGATGATCACGACACACTGCATAGATGGTGAATGGAACTTGCATAAAATAGTTTTGAACTTTTGTGTCATTGCTAATTATAAGAAGAACTCAATTGGTAAACTCCTTGAGATTTGTTTGCTTGCTTGGGATATGAAGTAGATACTAAAAGTACGGCTGATAATGCTTCTTCAAATACAAAGGCAATAGATTACTTGAAGTCAAAGATGGCTCATTGGAGAAATGGTAGCCTTGTGTTAGGGGGAAATTACATGCATGTTAGGTGCTGTGCTTATATTGTCAATTTGATAGTTCAAGATGACTTGAAAAAGTTAGAGAAAAGTGTATTGTCAATAATGAATGTGGTTAGGTGTGTAAGATCATCTCCACAAAGGTTAAAGGATTTTAAGGCTTGTATTCTCAAGGAGCAAATTGAATGCAAGAGGCTTGTGGTGTTGGATGTACCAACTAGGTGGAATTCCACATATATGATGTTAGATGCCGCTTTGAAGTTAAAAAAAGCTTTTGTGAGAATAATAGAAGAAGATGATGGTCCATTTATGTCTTGGTTTGGTGAAGAAGAACTGGTTGACGAAGATAAGGTGGTTGTATATCATAAGACTAAAAAGAGGGTAGGGCCACCAACTGATGAAGATTGGAATAATGCTCTTACATTTGTTAATTTTTTAAAGATATTTAATGAGATGACATTGAATATGAATGTTTATTTGCATTTCGCTTCTCACACTACCTTTCATGATTTGATTTGTAATGAATGGTGAAATTGATGATTTGTTCTTAGGAGAAGAGCAATTCCTAAGTGAAACTCACACCTCCATGGTTTTAAATGACATGGCGCATAGCATGAAGATGAAATTTGAGATGTATTAGGGTGATCTTGATAAATTAAACAAACTTTTGATGGTAGCACTTGTTCTTGATCCTCGATACAAGTTGGGGAACTTAGAGTTTGTATTGAAGAGTCGGTTTGAAAAATCAGAAAATGCTATTAAAAAGAAGAATTAAGTAAAAGAGCTTTTAATGAAGCTTTATGAGGAGTATGACATCTCATCAACACCTAGCACTTAATGTAGTAATCCTAGTGCTAATAGTGGTATTAGTGGTACTATAATGCTATTAGTACGACTATGATAAATTCTAGCCTACAACTAGGGGGAAAGAAATGAAGGTAAATGAAGGAAAGTTGGATAAAAGAATCTCAAGCAAATGACACTGTGATATTGAAGCATGAGATTGATAGGTACATAACCGACCCTATTGAAAAAGTGATTTCCGACTTCGATATTTTGAAGTGGTGGAAATTGAATGGAGTTAAATATCCGGGTTTGGCACTTATTGCAAAGGATGTGCTTGCTATCCCAGTATTAACAGTGGCTTCGAAATCATGTTTTAACACGGGTGGTTAGGTAATTAATTTATTATGTGCTTCTTTGACTCTTAAGATTGTGGAGGCCTTAATTTGTTCTCAAAATTGCTTAAGGTATGTTGACATCTCCTCTTTACAGTATGAGCAAACCATTCAAGAGATGGAGTTTTATGAATTAGTTGAGTCAGGTATTTGTTTCTCATTTTATATGATACACACACACACACACACACACACACACACACACACACACACACACATATACATTTCCCTTCTATTGAGGGACACCCTTTAGGGACCCTTACGAATTTTGTTTTTCAATGATCCAAACCATCTATTTTTAAAGTCTACATTCATAGGTCATCCTTGCAAAAAAATTAGACAAATCAGAAATTGTTTTGACATCCAATTTTGTACACGGTATTTTAAGAAACTACTAAAATTTCGATATTTCAATTGAATGGTCAAATGATATCGGATTCTAATGATTTTGTATAGAGATAATCTTTGAATGCATATCTACAAAATAAACTGTTTGGATTAGTGAAATATAATACAGAGTAACCTATAAAGGTGTCCCTCAAATAACTTATTTGAGGGATCCCCCAACTGAAGCTCCGTGTATATATGTATATAGTTTGCATGTTTGTCTAATGTTTTAATGTGTTTATATTTCTCATTTGTAGATCTTATGAGTTTACCCACACTTACCAACTCAAGTCCTGCTACTTTCTAGCAATCACTTAATATGTGATATTATGAGTTTGTTTTACAATTCGAATAGCTATTTCATTACTAAGTTTTAGAATTGGGAACTTATTGGTGTTTATGTTGCACTTGCAGAGGTTGAAGTTTGGTACATAAAGGCAACAGCCATGGATCTTCCATTGGTTGTGTTTAAGTTTTTGGGTTCTGTTCAGAATTTTGTAATTTAATTATCAATAAACAAGAGCCACAAGCTGGCTCTTGTGGAAGTCAAGTCTTGGGCAAATGCAACTCCCCTGTATCACTAATGTTTGCCCAGATATCAAGGAAGGCACTTGCTTTCCAAGTCGAGGCATATAAAACTATAAGTCGTTGAAATAGATAATTAATGTTCTAGGCAATATTTGTCATTATGAATTCAGTTAAAGATACTAGTTCAAGTTTAACATCTTCGAAGCACAAATTTATGTTTCTTTAACATCTTCGAAGCACAAATTTATGTTTCTTTCTTTGTACCAATTATGTATTCTAATTCAAGGGTATGCATCCTGCTTTTCTTTGTACTATTAAATTTACAGCCATGAATCAGTAGAACCTTCACAATTGAATCCACTAATATGAGAAGCAAGGTTTGCTTAATCATCACCAGATCATCACCCATAAGCTTAGGTACTTCATTTAGGCAACCCAGTTGATATTTCCTTTGCTTCCTCTACCTTGGTAAGTGATCAAGCACTAACAAATATAAGTTAATACGGTGCTAATCATTTGTTGGCTCACTTCTTAATGTGACCTCACAGTTTAATTCTTAGATCTTTATTCAAGAGTCATCTCTGCAAAATAAACTGTCAAATCAGAATTTGTTTAGTCAAATAAATATACTTTTGAGATTGGTATAATTTGTTTAGTCAACTAGTAAAATATTATTTCTATATCACTATTCCAGTACTTCTCTCTATCTCCACTCGTATTTGGTTTCTCATTAAAAATTGGTACTTCCTATTCTCTCCCAAGACTCTTGAAAGACTGAAACCTTTTAATCTTCTCAACGGAAAAAATCGACTCGGACCCTACCAATAATGGTAACAAACGTAGATGGAGAAGCAAGCAAACCTTTCTTGCATTCAGATTTAGGAACCGGCGTCGCTGCTTGCATTGAATCTTGAAAACCAGCAGAACCCTCTTCAAGTGTCATAGAGTCTTCCATGTGGTTGTCCACCAAAGTAGAATCAACCCTTTCTTTGACAATCATCCAGAGTCTCTGTAGTATCACATACTTGAAACCCAGAACCTAAATTGCAAGCTTTGGTCTTTTCTAATACCGAAAAGTGAGGAAATACCATCTTGGCATGAGGTTGATGAGGCAGTTACCAAACAGAAACACAGAACTAAACTATCCAATCCAGGAGAGATTTGAGTTTGAAAAACTTGCAGCAGCCGCAGTATCATACTTGTTCAACTGATCACACCTACAAAATGAAAAGGAGATCAGATGTTTGTAGTGAAAAGTAAAATACATCAAAATAATCCAATATAACTTTTTCTAAAGAAACTATGTACTTCTACTTTATTAAATTTTCTTAGCTTCACAATCTCTAGTTGCAGTTGATAACATGCTCAGACCTGATGGAAAACCTGATCAAATAATTCAGGTTTCACCATGTTCATCCTCCAAAAGGGAAGCTAAAAAACTAGGGATATGAATGATTCCGACATTTAGCAACCAAAAAAGCAATGTAGCTATTAACATCCATTCGTATAACTTCATGAATAGGAAAAGATTTGTATTCTTTTCAACTACTCTTCACCTACATTCACATGCCTGCTTCACAAAACAATCTCACTGCTATGATAGATGATGTTGACACTCCAAGGAAAGAGGCTAGTGGTAATAAGCTTATAACTGCATACGAGCCAACAGTGTATGTTCTTTTGAGAAAGGATAGAACCTTTTAAATCACAATCAAATAGCTACTACAACTCCTAATCAGTCAAGTTACAAAGTTCTCTAATTGCACTCCTGAATGCAATTTGGCAGGGATTGCACAACAGATCATGCTAATTACTTATGAAGTGGCACATAATTTCCATCCTAGACAACATACATATCAAGCTCAAATTGATACATGGCAAACATCACAACGGAGGGAGGCAAACACACAGTGAATAAATTGCTGAGACATTCATATTAACCTTGAGGTATGTATGGCCTCTCAATCACATGACATACGACTTATGATAATGCATACATCACAATCACCAATCATAATGCACATACAAATGTTGAAATGAAAAGTGAAAAGAAAATCATATAATAGGGATGTTCAACAAGATAATATATTAATGACCAGAAGATACCTTTTTAAAAGGACAAAATCTCGGTCAATATTTTTAATAATGGAATATAAGTTTATAGAAACTGTAAAGTTCAAGTCCAGGCTGCTTACATAAATTTACTAGTATTTAGGCAGCACAACAATCACTTGTTCGCACATACAAATACCAATCCTTTTCCAGCATCTTCGATCTAATTCAGAATATATTTCTCTCTCCCTCTTCAAGCTTCACCAAACTGGACCTCAATTAATTTTGACCACAACATATATTCCACCAGCACACCACAAGATTCAAACAAAAGATGATTGTCAAAATAGGAGGGAGGAAGAACGGCGAACAACATCTGGAGCCATTACATCTGACCCTTCCCAGTAAACCAACACTCTCAGGCAGCAGAAACAAAGAGTTGTCTTGGTGGCCTTTGGAGAACAAGTGCAATTGTAATTAGCTGAACTTGAAGAAGTTAGCAGAGTCCATTAAACAGGGGTACAATCCAAAGTGCGGGTGAAATGTTTAAAGAGTAATGTCGTGTGATGGTTTCATCCTCTAAATTGAAAATGCCTATAACACTTGGTCTGCTATCGCTATCAGTATCAGGTACACGTGCTCCTCCCAATTTTGTACAATCATCCATGTAATATATGGAATTGGGTTGGCACCCAGGAAAGTTTGAAGCCAAAACAGAGATACAATAATCGTCACCCAGGAACATAACCTCATCCCCAATACTTTTTATTTCAACATGCTGCACAACGGATCCATCCCTCTCATTGAACACCAACTTGTAAACCATGAATCTCTCAGTCCAAAACTCTTCATGGTAGGCATCTCCGTCAACATCTTTCAAAAATCTTCGAACATGCAACAAGTCTCCATTGGTTGATTCCACGAGATAAGCTTTATCAGCATAACGTGAGAACGGACATTCTTGTGGGTTAAGAATCTTTGCTTCTATTGGCTTGCTATTGATATCAAAGGAAAGAATGTTTCCCCACTTTCCAACTGCAAAGACTTGGCTTTTATGAAATATAGCATCAGTAAGCAAGCACCCTCTTAAACGCTTGCTGTAAATCCAAAACTTTTGTCCTCCTTTAGTGAAAGCCAACTCAGAAACATGTTTGTAAATTGATACAACCACATAACTGTCTGGATTCAATGTGGGATCCTCAGATAAGATAATCTTCGGGAGGCAAACCTCGCAGTACTTACGGAGGACTTTGAAATCCAAGCGAGGGAGACGAATGGGCGCCTCTGCTTTTCTGAAAGGGTTCACCAGAGTTATAGTCAATCCACCTCTATCTAACACATCCATTGTCGCCAACCAACCATGGCCATAGCTAGAATCACAATACCTCTTACTATTACAAGGCACTGGCAATTCAATGTCGTAGATTTTTCCTGCAGGGAAGCTGTACAGTTTTCGCTTTCCTTCACATTCTGTTGGAACCAGGAGCATGGGGAGTAGCTTACGCCAACGCTGCGTTTTGTGATTGTATTCTTTTGCAAGAACACACCATTCTTTGCAAACAGCAGCAAATCGAATATGGTCAATGGGTTCTACCAACCTATCCAAAACCAAAAAGAGAACGGGCAGAGGAAGACTTGCCCATTCTAATACTTGACTGCTACTCATCCTCAAGCCAACATCCATATTCCTATGTCTTATGAGAGAGAGTGTGTATATATATATGCATATATGAGCAATAAAAGAACACAACAACAATAAAAACGAACATTTACGAATCTCCGATCTCAGACCACAAAGATGTCTCTACTTCTTGAGATATAAGTTCAAGAATCTTACAGGTCCTTAGCTAAAGAAGTCAGCATGGTCGCCATTGTCACTAGCTCGCTGGTACACAAGCCACCTCTTTCTGTCTCTTTCTCTCTCTCCCAACAGCTTGGATGAAAATTTTCTCATCCAAATGATCGAGAATGAGGATGCGAAATTCAATCAAACCTCTCCGATTCCTTGTGGAAAATGGTTGACTTTACAAGGGCTGGTCATCAGAACCAGAGATTTGATTTTCTTCTTGTTTGGCTGTTGGATGAGTTTTGAGTGAAGTTTTTGGTTCCAACTTTCCATTCTGAAGGCTTTTGTCTTTTTTCTGTCCCGATAGAAAGCAAAACCTAAAAAATGATTTTTAATATTATTTTGTATTTTTGTTCAATAAAATTAAACAGAGAACGTTTATTATCAACATGGGGATGTAGCTCAAATGGTAGAGCGCCCGCTTTGCATGCGGGAGGTACAGGGTTCGATCCCCTGCATCTCCATTCCTTTTTGTAGTCAATTCTTATTTTGCACTACTTTTAGTTTTAGGGAAGTGAGTGACCATTTTAGTCTCTATTTGTTTACACTAGTGAGGTTCATGACTATTATATGGACAACAAATAAGGATTTTCTTTGCCCTCCATTTGGGCAACTGACCATTTAGTCTCAATTTTCTAAATTTTGACAAACATAGTTTTAAAGGTATATGAATTTTTAGACAGTTTAGATCATGGAATTCAATAATTTTGTTTTATTTAGCGAATACTCTAACTTTCTGGATATAAAAGTTCATAAAAAAATGGCTCGTGCCTTGTTATTTTAGCATAAAAATAGATTAAATAAATAGGTTTAGAGAGCCTCGCGTAAAAGAAAAATAGAGGTCAATAACACTGTAATTTTAAAGATTATTTTTATCAATTTTCAAAAGACAATAGCTAAACTGTTATGTATAGACACGAAACTTTATGAGTGTAAATTGTAATTCATCCTTAATTTTCATTCAATATTTGTTTACAAGAAAATAAAAAAAAAGTTTAAAAAAGAAAAGAAGAAATAGCCATGAGTGACAATGAAACGACAACGTTTTCGTTAGTTTCAAACTTTGGTATCTTCCTAACCCATCGCCGCCTCTACTTCACTCCATGGTACCACTGTTTTCCCGTGTGAGCTGTACTCATACGAAATGGCGTCGATGATGGCATTGCTAAGGAGCAGCAGAGGAAACATGGCGTGCGTTTTCGGCACGAGGAGGTGGAACCACGTCGCAGCCATGCCTCCGCCGTTCGATGGAGTCATGGAACCTAAGATTTTATCGCCACAGTTGGTTCTGCCCGGGTCTGATCGGGACCCAGCGCAGAATAACAACATCGGATTCGGGTTCCCCAGTTTCTTGTTCGGTGGATCGATGGAACTCATGGCTGTCCCCAAGAGAAAGGTATATGTCTTTATATATTTGGGGATTGAGATTTTAGGGGTTTTAGGGTTCTGGGTTTTGGAAATTATTTACTCTATGAAACTTTTTTTTTTTTAGATCAATAACAATAATAAATTCTTTTCTTTTTTAATACTGAAGTTTATTCTTAATTGGGTATGTAAATCCCTGTCCTTTTCTCTTCGCTGATAAATTTCTTTGCCTTCTGTATGGTAGAATTGCTCTGTTCTATATTGGGCACCATTTTTTAGCTTGCTTCTCTGAGTTTCTCTTTCGTCACTGTTTATGAAGATAATTAGTATAGAGTGCTTGTGCCAGTAGAAATTAGAGGTCAATTTTCTGATTTGGCCACTGTGATTGTCATTCTTGAAGGTAATGTCCCTCCCTTGTGTGAATGAATGGTTAACATAGTTCTGGCTCATCATCTTTCTTAGATGTGTTTTGTTTCCATGCTTTTCATCACCTTTTGAAGATTTACAATTGAAGGCATCATATGTCCTATAAGTCTGAAGCTTCATTTACATTTTTGTTGTCATTGTACTATTGTAATTGACGTTTTAGAAGATGTGGCGTTTTGATATTTAAGGCTGGATATCGTGCAGACTTCTCCCCACAAGAGAGGCATAAGAAATGGCCCCAAGGCCTTGAAACCTGTTCCAGTGATAATCCGATGCAGGTTAGTATTTTGTAAATTATGACCAAATTTTGTAAATTATGACCAACACAGCTCTTGGTCTAGTTGTATTTGTTTTCCCGATATTGGTTGAGGTCCCAAGTTCAAATTTCCCCTTTCAATTCATCACAACAAAAAGTGTTTTGTAAAGTATCTAAGATTTTTCATTTCAGTGGAGAAGTCAATGCATTCCAGGAAATGCTTATGATATCTTATTGGTAATTTAGTTTTGAATATTGTCTTAGTTAGAGAAACAACCAAATTTTGGTGGATTACTTCATTAATCATTTTTCATCCTTTTTTGCCCTGCAATAGAAAAAGTCTGGTATTCTGACACTTCCAGAACAATTGAAATTTCTGGTTAGTCTTTGATCAATGTGGTGAGCAGATGAAATGATTCCGTTTATCAAGATAATGTTCATTGTATGACCAGGGTGGCAGCATTGAATTAGAAAATTTTGATGGGAAGAAGGTTGTGGGCTTTCATAAGGAAAAAGAGAGATTAAGAAAGCATGGGAAAATGATATTTACCAATTGAGAAAAAGCATGAAATTGAACAACACTTAGATGTTTATATTTTATTGCTGAGAGAATGCTTTGGCTTACTCTTTTAGTCTCATGAAGTAAATCCAGTATGTTGTTTAATTTTTTTTGTTATACTTATTATATAGATGCTTATATATATAGTAATAAAACGTTCATTTTGATTGTGACTGGTTGCAGGGCTTGCGGGCGTGTTAAGCTGCCACACTTTTTTTGTTGCAGTGGAGATCGGGGAAATGGCCATGAGCGTGATGGCTCAACAAGTTGAGATTGAAGTTGCTGCAGTATAGAGCACCCAACTGTAGTAGACTCGTAGGATATCTCAGATTTTGAAGAATTGAAATGAAGCTTCTCTTTTGCTGCTAAAAATGAAGCTCTCTGTTGAGATTGTTCTGTTTCTCAATCTATGGTTTACTATCAAATGCTTCTTATTGTGCCAAAACTAGCATCATTGAACTTGTTTACTGCCTAGCACAGGCTGCCTTATTTCTTTTTAGAATTTAATAAGCATAAATAGTGCGAAAAATTGCGTATGTATAGTTGGTCTTGGTCTTACATTCCTTAACCTTTTTCATAAAATCAATGAAACATATTATTTCATTTTGTCTACTGGGTGTGCCTGTTGTTAAGCTGGTGCAACCAACATTCCTGAACCTCAAAGAAATTTAGCTAGGAAAACCTTTGGTGGGATGGGAAAGTCAGGATAGAAATAGAAGAAGGGAAAGTCAGGATAGAAATAGAGGCAGAGGCAAGGCTGAAGAACAATCGTGTGAGCACATGTGAAATTACAGAAAATGTAGCGAAGGAATTTAGAACGGCCATTTTCCAAATTAAGCAAACATCTTATAATGAAATCAAGATAGGAACTTATAACAAGTCCTCATTAGAGTAACAAACTCCAAAAACACAAGATGAACACCACACCACACTCAACACACATAATTGCTCGTTAGTATTGTAAATATAAAAAAGATGAGATATCACTTAGTACAATCAAATAGTTCTTCATTCCTTGTCGTTTCATTCCTCGTCGCCCAAATCATTGAACGCATTGTGCAAATCATTGAGCATTTCATCCCAATTCTCCTCCACATGCTGATGAAATGAGTATCCATCAACAGGAAGAACCAAATTGTCCATATCACGAAGAAATTCAGGATTTTCAGAACCCTCGCACATAAATTTACTAATATGAGAGGCAAGCTTTGATATTTCATCGTCATTCTCATTGAAACCAGAACAATCTCTGGCGTCCAACATCACCAGATCTTTGCATCCGCACAGCAACATGACAAGACTATCCCGACTAACTTTTGCACCTTTCAAATTTAAGTACTTGATATTAGGCACCAACTTCACAATTGAGGATGCCTCACGTCCATGAAAATTAGCCTTTGGACAAAGCTAAACCATAAAAATTCTTGCAATGTGTTTGTATAATTGCAAGTATTTTCGCCAAATTAAAGCATGAACCCAAAGATAACACCTCCAAATTTTTCCACTTGCCAATCAGCTCTAGGTTCGTGTGTTTGCTGTCCAATGCATCTCCTGGTAAACTCAAAGTCACAAGGCCAGGACACCTGCACACATTCCACAACAACAAAAATGCTACATTTACATTTACAAGGAAAATTAAACTACACTTGGATTGGAATTTTGAAAATTAACTTAAATGAGAAAACTTACACATTTGCAGCAAATTCAAAGGCTTCTACTGTGCAGCATTCGGAAACTTGAGCACAGTAGCATTTCTGCTGCTCCGATTGATCACAAACTTTAGAAAAGCGGTGACAGAGAAACGATCCCCATCAATTTGATACTCACTCACAAATCTGTCCATAAGATTATAAAATTTCGGACATTCAGACACATCCCAAGGCCAGACTTCAATACATTCGCAGCATGAAGGATTGAGGGTCGCCTTGTACCACGACTTGCACACAAAAGGGACATCCAAAAGCAGTGACTCCATTCCAACTTTCTCCAACACTTTGACCAAGCAGTCCATTTCCAAGTCCTCCCATCTTCGTTCGTCCAGCAACAACGATTTAATATAACTACATCTGTATACAATAAATTAATTAAACACCAAATTAAAATAATAATAAAAACCATAAATTTCAAAAGAATACAAAGAAACCTGGGAAGCAATTCTAGTATTTCCTTTTGGAATAGCAAGTAGGGCCCTTTTTTTCAAAAGCAAGAAACTCTTTGGCACCATCTGCTAAGCTAAAGTTAAGAAGGAATTACCAAAGCAAGCAAGGCCATAATTGTCCCATCACCAAACAAATCATCCTTATCACCGAAGGGACTTTCCACATTTCAATGCAGTGCATTGGTTTCGGAGGCTGGTTAGGGCTAAGCACAGTTTGATTAACCGGACCAAGTGCTTGGAAGTGCCTACCAAACTGAAACTGATCAAGTCGATGAAGGAAATTTTGTACTTTTTTCTTGTGCGCCATGTAGTCAATGCGAAGAGAGAAGAGAATAAGGCGGAGTTGGCAGAGGGGAGGAATTGTCGTCGTTTTCGTTGGTGTGGTGAGGTGAACATGTCGTTTGGGAGAGAGCCAAGAGAGAAGAGAATAAGGCGGGAAACAGGGAGAGGAATGGAATTAGATGAATTAAGAGTCTCATGATCTCTTCTTCTATGGACTTGACTTGTGCTTCACTGCTTCGGCTTCCCAATCTCAATCTCAAGCTCAAATTTGCAGCTAAATTTTTTCAATTGCGGGTTTCAGACTTTCAGTCCATCGTAGCGGTCGAAAAATCGGCCTAGCGGGTGGCTATGCGGCTAGGCGGTTAGGCGGGAGCTAGGCGGCTGGGCGGGCCTCCTAGGCCGGTTGGGTCTTTTTTTGGTGCCGAACCCGGAGTACGAAGCAGCCGAAACCGAATTGATAGAGAAGCGAAATGGCTGACTGCGATCCGTCCCTCTGCCAGGTGCAAGATTCGTGTTCGTTTTGGAATATTTAAAGCGTATAGCCGCGCGGCTATACGCTTAAAATATTCGAATATATTAATATTTAAAGAGTATAGCCGAATGGCTATACTTTTAAAATATTCGAATACAATTAGAAAGTACAACCGCGCGGCTATAATCTTTAAATATACAATTTCATCATAGCATTTTAAGGTTCAGGGATAAAATACCACTTTAGCCCATTGGGTACAGTTGTTTCTTCAATTATTTTTTTTTATACAAGCAATATTGGGGAATGAGAATTTAAATTCTTTTTGATACCTTCCATTCAAATCTGTAAAATGTTGCTAATGGGGTGTGGATGAGGGGTGAGGGTGAGGGTGAGCTAGCCATCAGAAGGGAATCTGCATGGTTCAATTCCCCAAGTCTTCTCCACGTAGTCTCGGATTGTTCTGTCACTGCTAAATCTCCCCGACCCGGCTGTGCTAAGGATGCTCATCTGAGTCCACTTATTTGGATCCGCAAATGCTTTATCAGCAGCAGCCTGTAGTCATATAGATTCAAATCCCACGCACCATAGTAAGTTATACAACACCAAACTCAAAATGCATATATATGCTTTGGGTTGGGACTGTGCCAAGTAAACAGAAATAATTAACTGAGCCTCTAAATAGCTCTCAAAATCAGAACCAAGCAAATAGAAGTCTTTACCACCGTCCGCAGTATCACATAGAGATTGAAAATGGTCTTTAAAGCCGAAAAAGCCATCTCGGACCATCCTACACATAATAAATATCACAGCAGACGATGCAAAGGAACATCTTGCTGCGTTTTCTGACAAACTCGGCCCATCTTTGATAAAACTAGATCATACGGATGTTGAACAAGAATATGATGGCCACAAGGCTGACAATGCAGTTGATTATTTTGATTTTGATGAGGATTTTAAGGAGGAGGACCATGACCCCTTGTTGCCCAGAAACGAATATGATCTTTATGGTGATCAAGTCTCATTGGTTTCTTTGGGGCCCACTACCACCACAGGTTCTGTGTTTGATGATGAAAATTATGATGAGGAGGAAATTGATGAGCAAGTGGAACATGATCATGTGGTTGCAACTGCAAACAAAGTTGATGTTGATGTTGTGTTGATGTTGATGTTCAAACTATTTCTTTACCAGCTGAGGAGTGTCAAGTGTTTTCAGATAAAAGTTGCAATTTAACTCCCACTCCACTGCCAGTTCTATGCATAGAAGATGGATTGGCTATCTTATGATTTTCGGAAATCTTTGGTGCAGATCATGATAGGCTTAGCTACTCCGCTCCTAAACATAGGCATACGAAATCCATGGATGTTTCTGACGATATTGTTGAAGACGACGAAGAAGAGGCATTCTTGCCAGGATTTCAGTCTTTGACATTGAAACATGGCATCTCAGAGTCCCCATTCGAGGATGATGATTTGAACTTCACAAAATTAAAAGACTCGTGTTTCGTTGCTGAACCAATGAAACAGGATCTAACAGTATATGTTTCTGAGGAAAGGGAAAGGCAATCACCATTGGTTTCTAAATTTTTCCCTCTTGATCAACAAGACTGGGAAGATGGAATTGTTTGGGGCAATTCTCCTATAGCAAGTGACAATGACGTTGAGAGTTGTGAAATATCAGGACCTGATCATGAAGCCTCAGTTAAAAATGACACAGAACTTGATAATGGGCCACAAAATATGCTGCAAAATAGCTCATCTAGTAATTCATCACTTACTTTCTCAGCAAGCAGATACCATCCCCAAATTTTGCGCCTAGACGTGGATGACCGTGCAGACGGTACAAGGCAGAATGCTGGTGAGAAGCTTCAACAGAGTCATGGTGTGAGGCAATTAATTTGCAAACTTGCTTCACAAAACCGGGACATGCTGGAAGGATCTTGGTTAGACAAAATAATATGGGAGCCTGATAGTGATACACCTACTGAGAAGCCAAAGCTTATCATTGATCTTCAAGATGAGCAAATGCTTTTTGAGGTTTTGGATAACAAGGACAGTGAACATCTAAGGCTTCATTCAATGGCCATGATGGTCTCTCGCCCCCTAAAGCCAAGCAATGGAGATTCTTTTGAGCTGATAGATAATGAAGGTCAATTTGGTTGGCAAGATGTTGCCGGTGATAGATATTATTCAAAGAGAAAAACTGCTTATCAACTGAAATCAAATTCTAAAAAAACACAGTGAGAGGCATAAAGGTTTATCAATCCCAACCTGCACTGGGAAAGAAAAAGTCTGCTGCTTGTCGAGGACACACCACTGTTACTGGAGCAGATCATACTGATCCGCGCAAACTAAGCAGGGAGGCTGCACGAGAGGTTCTTCTTCGATTCGGTGTTTCTGATGAACTGATTGCGAGGCAGACTAGATGGCATCAGATTGCAATGATAAGCAAGCTTTCCAGTGAGCAAGCTGCATCTGGGGTCAAAGTTCAGAGTTTTTCTTCAGCCATAGGTGGGGACAAAAATGAGAATGGCTGTGAAGGAAATAATGGCGATCTAGATTCTTTTGCGGGCGATTTGGAAAATCTGCTTGATGCAGAAGAATGTGATCAAGAAGATCTAGGCATAGGAGGTGACCATGAATCCAAGCATGATAAACCGGATGGTGTCAAAGGGCTTAAAAAGAGAAGCCGGCCATCCATCCCTCAGACAGAAGAGGAAATTGAAGACGAAGCAGCTGAACAAAACAGGCTGCTCATGGATGATGATAAGACTCTGAGGAAGAAGAAGAAAGTAAGATTTGTGGAGGAAGCAGGGTTGGCTTCTGGCTCGCAAACATGTTTTGGTATCGAAAATCCAGAGAGGCCATTGAAGCAAATTATTGGTGCAGGCAAAGCTAAGGGATCCTATACTTCAAATGAGAATCCAGTGGGAGATGCAAAAGTTGCTGGTAATCTTCCCAAAAGAAACAAGACCAGAAAATGTAAAGGAAATAGAAATAATGATACTACTGAAGATACAGATCTGATGAATAAGAAACTGATAATATCAATAAATGGAGATAAGGGGTTTCAGGAGAAGAAGTCAGCGAGACAGAGTTTCAACTGTGGAACATGTGATCAGCCTGGACACATGAGAACAAACAAGAACTGCCCCAAGTATATTCATGGAGAAGATATCCATAGAGCTTCTCAAAAATCGGCTACTCCAAATCCATCTTGTCAATCTCAGCCAAAAACAAGGGCAAAGGAGCTGATACCTAAAAGCTCTGCAACTAAAATTTCGGTGATCGAAGCTTCCCAGGTTGAAAACCTTGGTCTGAGCACAAAGCTTCCTAGATTGAAATTCAAATGTGGGCCTAAAAAAATGAAGTCTGAAAATGTGCCAGTTGAACCCCCTAGTGTGAACCATGATACTGAATCACAAAGGGCAACTGTTGTTATACAGGCACCAGCAAATACAGATAGAGAAGAGGTAGAAAGTTCCCAACAGAGAGGGCCATCTGCGGAAGCGAAGAAAGAGCTGCATCGATATCATAAGAAAATTGTAATTAAACTTCCAAAAAAACTATTGATTTTAGATCATGATCATCAGGTCGATTTGCGTAAAGAAAATATACAACTTTGACTTCATCTCAGATGGCAGAAGCATCAATGAAAGAAAGTAGTTGCATCTCTTGTGTAAATTTATGACTCTGAGTTGTAATTTGCGTAACAATCATTTAACCAATAATACCATCTTTGAAATAAGACTTTCTCTTAAAGATTTTTCTTCCCAAAACTATAGCTGCCTCCCAAAATTTGTCCACATATGTATCAGTTCCGAAATAATTTGTGAATGCTCAAACAATAATTCTTCGGTGAAAGGCAACCAAGACACCAGCAAACAAAGTTACAAAACTAAAGTTAATTTGAGGGTGACAAAGAAAGAGACTCTACATCTATCGAAACACATGTACCTTAAGATACTTAAAAGAAAACTTACGAATCAATAGGCTGCTTGAGAAAAGTAGAATTATGTGATAAAACCCAATGACAGAACAACTACTTTTATTTCGATATTCATTTTGAAATCTTCTTGTAAGGGTAGGAGATTTAGTCATAAAACCAAAAGGCTCAGTAATTTTAGGATCACTTGCTTTACTTCTAGAAAATCAATACTTAGCCATCATGAAGGATTGAGGCTTTCTGTTTATTGAAAATGTTAGTTTACTGAGAAGAAACTAAGCAAAATCATCAGCATTCAAACGAAAGCACTAGAATCTATTAATCCCTAAAAAGAAGAACAAACTTAAACAATAACAGAAAACCCTACTTTCAAGATACCATTTTCATAAGACAAAAAGTAGATTGTGAAGTCATATCTTGGGAAAATCAATTGAACAAAGAAAACGATTTTACTTCTTAATGGGGAATATGTAATTGCAGCTTCTTTGGAGCAAAGGACAATAGCAGACAATCCATCACTCTAACTCGTTGATACCCATTGCTTGTCACTATCATCAGTATATATTTCAACATACATTCAAATATACATAACCTGTATTTTCTGCTCACTAGTGTCTGACAATCTCAAGGATATGCTGATATCTATAACTTGCATTGGGAAGATATACAATTTCTCATTAAGTTATAACTTATAATTAAAGGAGATTTATCAAACTCACTTAACACAACAAATTGACAGACATTATTGAAATGATTAAACATTTCAATGAGGAAAAAGAAAAAGAAAAGACAACTCAAGGAGTACCTTTTCTGAATATTGTCAGATGATGAAACACAAACTTGCCGAGCAAACATATTGATCATTTCATCCACCTCCTGTCTTGATACTTCATTTATGTCTCGAATCTACAGATTATATACAAAAAGGTAATAGTAGTTTAATGTTAAAAAAAAATTGTGAAGTGATCCAACAGGAAATGTCGTTTGAATCCAATTTTACCTTATTTAGTAATAAGTTCTTCGGTGGCTCTTTCAAGAGCAGTTGTGACAGAAGTGAGAAAAGAACCAAGCAAACTATGGGAGGAGTTGTCGTCGGTGTGGTGAGGTGAACATGTCGTTTGGGAGAGTGCCAAGAGAGAAGAGAATAAGGCGGGAAACATGGAGAGGAATGGAATTAGATGAATTAAGAGTCTCATGATCTGTTCTTTTATGGACCTGACTTGTGGTTCACTGCTTCGGCTTCCCAGTCTCAAGCTCAAATTTGCAGCTAAATTTTTTCAATTTCGGGTTTCAAACTTTCAGTCAATTGGCTAGGCGGGCGCTAGGCGGCTCGGCGGGCTCTAGGCGGGCGCTAGGCGGCTAGGTGGTTTCTAGGCGGGCTCTAGGCGGTGGCTAGGTGGCTAGGCGGTCGCTAGGAGGCTAGGCGGTCGCTAGGCCGGCTCTAGGCTGCTAGGCGGTCGTTAGGCAGTCCCTAGGTGGCTAGGCGGTCGCTAGGAGGCTTGGCGGTCGCTAGGCGGCTAGGCGTTCGCTAGGCGGCTAGGCAGTCGCTAGGGGGGGAGCTAGGCGGCCAGGAGGATTGGGTCTTTTCTCGGTGCCGAACCCCGGAGGACGAAGCAGTGACTGCGAGTGCAAGTTCCGTCCTCTGCGAGTGCAAGCTTTGTGGAATATATTTAAATAGTATAGCCGCGCGGCTATACTTTTAAAATATTCGAATCTATTTAGACAGTATAGCCAAGCGGCTGTACGTAAAAAAATTCGAACGCATTTGCAGAGTATAGCCGCGCGGCTATACTCTTTAAATATACAATTTTGTCATATTATTTTAGAGTTTGGGGCTAAAATACAAAAAACATGAGAAGAAGGTTCCAACTGCACATCATATCTCATTGAAAAATCTACAAATTACTGTCCAACTTCTTAAATTACCGTGACAAGAAGATGAACTAGGTATGCACAATGCTGGAGGATGGTGATAGCTCTCTTTATAAGGCATAAGGTAGTTCTTTGTTAGTAAGTTACAAAAATATGGAATGCAATGTTTTTCACCATATAAAATCATATTCACCTCGATACAGTCATATCGATGGATAATGCCAAGATATTAAGCAGCTGCTTTTTGTACTTGTGTATTCACTTTGTCTGCACATCAAACATTGCATCTAAACTAGCCTGCAGTTGAAAGTGTTAATAAATTTCAGTGTAATCTATTAGACATACCTTCAAGACAAAAGAGAAAAGATGAACAGGATAGAAGTTCTAAGAACTTGTGACCAAACCTTCACACCACTCATTAACTTCAATGTACTCAGCGAGCCTCATTTTGTTAACCTTCTTAACCTACAACACGAGCAAATATACAACAGATTTAAATAATAATAATAATACAATAGAAGCCAAAAGCTTAATATATTTTTGGTTCCTGAGCAAATATCAAGCCTAGAGAGTACCATCATCCATTCTTGTTGAAGGTCAGGATCTGCTGCATATGCTCGCAAGCCAGTTGCAAGTAATGCCCCACGCTTTATTCCAACCCAAATGTTCTTCACGAACAAGCACTCTCATGACCTCAGCTATCTTTTAGAGATGGGTGAGAATCACTGACCTGCAGAGCACCCCCCTAATTAAGACAAGGAAAAATGAGCCTAGGAAAAAAGGAAACAGAAAAGCAAACATGAATGACCATCAGAGGAAAGTAATAAATATAAGTTCATTGTAGCTAAACAAGCTGCCAGATTGGGTATTCCCTAGAAATCAACATATGATAAAACACATACTATTAGGACTTAGACCTTCTCTGGAAATTCATCAAAGTTACTGTGAGCCTCTTTATATCTCCGAATTATGTCTCATATGGATGCTGAGACAAAGACATATATTGTTGCTTCAATCGCAGTTCCTTCCCCTGTAATACAAAATAAAGTGAAAAGGGAAACATACTAAATGAGAATATATATGAGTTATCCGCATAGAAACCAGGTAACTGAGTTGATGACTTTTCTCCGGAACTTCTAAGAGAGTACATTTCTCAGAAACATGCAGATAAAACAAAAAAACAATAATGATGTTTAATGTTTACATGGTGGATAGAAACGCAGGGAAATAAGATATGCAAAAGTAAGAAGGAAAGCTTGGTGTTGGTGAGAGATAAGACTTTTGGGGCATAGGCATGAAGAAAGACGTGCAAAAGTAAACAAGGAAGGTAAAAAAAAAAAAAAAAAAAAAGGGACAGGATGTTAAGTTTGACATTATTTGGGTTAGAGTAATTATTATTTTTAATTAAGAGTAAATTGGGTTTTTGCTTGAAGAATTATGTGTCAATTTTTAAAATCTCTTATATTATATTTAATGAGGTGGCGTACGGAAGACAAAAGTCATGCATATCCAAGCAAAGGTAAAAGTCAGGAATTTAAGAGGAGAAATTGTCAATTCCATTGTTTGGCAAGTTAAGTTCGGAATTTATTAAATAACATGCGAAAAAAATCATGAAAATTGGAGCATCAAATTCCCGAGTTTAATTTCCATCAAAATAGGAGTCATTTAACAATTTCTATAGTGTCATTTACAAAATTCGACATACATAAATCCAAATATTTAAATATTCAATTGCCATAAATTGAAATGATGAAAATCAAAATTCCGTCATTTTAGAATTCTATGTAATTTTCAATTTTTTCATCCAAACGGAAGGTCATGTTTCCCTCCTATAATAAACTAAGATCATCATTTAATACAACATTCAAGACCAATTTGTCCCCATTAATAATTTAGAATTACAATTTTATCCAACAATAAAAACCTTTTGTAATTTTTATTTTATTTTATATATTTCTAACTTAGGTATAATTGGAAAACTAACCAAAGTTTGCTTTCCATTGTAGAGATGAGAGAAACGCATGCTAGTCTAAATACTTATTAGTATTACCAGTCAATGAAAGATTGAATTTCTTCAAAATGCTAAATAAATAAATAAATAACTTTAATTTTAATTACCTAGTGCCAAAATCCACATATTGAGTCCAACTTGTACATGTATGAGTATGACACGATTTGTTTTCTTCTCTCTTATTTTTTGTCTTTTGGTGTGGAAAGCTTGCGGCCTTTTACCTTTTATTTTTGGACAAGTTATGTGATGTTTTTAATTTTTTACCTTCTCACAAAAAAGTTGAAACTTTTAATTTCTCCCCCTAACAAACTTAATTAACAGATGAGTTCGTTTTTCTATTCTCCTCCTAAACTAAAGTTGATTTAGAGGACTTTAGTTGGCTTTGCTAAAGACTCTTTTGTTATAAGAGGCAACAAGATGACATGAGAACAGAAAACACAGCACAATCTTAACTACTGTTTACACAATATCAACTAGAGCTCTTGCATCTTTTCACAATGTTGGAAGAGGCGCAAGATCGAATCTCCCGTCTCCGTTAATAAATAAAAAAACTATAATTAACATAACACAGCATAAGATAAAGGATCAGATAAGGAGAGAATCAATGTTGATTAGGAAACTACACTTGCTAGCGCAAGCTTTAGCAGAGCAAGAACAAATAAAGAAACAAACATCATATTAGTACCTGGGCAGCGCCACCAAGGCTAATGGGCTGGACTGGCAAGATTTTTTAACTGCTGTTATCCAATGGTTCACGTTCAAACTGGTTTTTTTTTTTTTTTTCCAAATAACTAACAGCCATCTCAATATCTAACGGCCCACATTCAATCAAATAAAGTTCAACAGTATAAAATAGAATCCAAAGTTTTACTATCTATCAATCTAGCTCATATCCAAATTTTCACGAACTCCTTCCTGCATATATATCATGATGGCTTTAACTTTTCAAGCTCCATCAACGAGCTCAAGGGCATCGATCTCATCACCATCTTCCATTCCAAGCTGCACAAAGTTAAGCAGCAACTAATAAGAATCAATGGACACATGATTGAAAACAGAAATATATAGTGCTTGACTTTAAATTCCACAAGAAGCATAATTTTTGTTCAAACTGGCTTTGATGCATCAAAGGGCATCAGGTAGTAAAGTAACAATCATTTCACCAACAATTAAATTACAGCTTGTGATGACCTATCATGAATTCGATGGTAGTCGAACCTAAGCCCTGTCGGATGTAACACAAAGCCAACAAGCTATAAAGGGTAGTTTTTAGCTGTATACAAGTCATGATGCATAATATAATCCCCACTTTGGAGAAATACAACAATAATCTACATTATCAACTACAACTAATTGCATCGAGCCCTTTTGAGTGAAAACCGTAAACGTAGAGGGTCCATTGAGCATTCTCCCACCCAAAAGGTAGTATAATATTTAGTTCACGCTTGGACTTAGTAGTGTGTTCCGACAAGGCCCGTGACACAACTCTTGCAACAATGAAATTTATTTTCATGATGATTAACATTCTAAGTAACTTTTATGAACTTTTACCTCCTCCGGAGTTTTGTTCTTCTCGAGTCCGACGCCATCAAACGTGAATTGCATTGATTTGGGGTCAAGGGAACGCTTTTTGCAGAAGGCTTCCATGAGTTTTTGCAGTTTGATGCTTCGTTTAACCCGGAAAAAAGTTTGAACTCCATCCTACACGTGGATCTCATCATATAACAAATGAATCCCATCAAACTATAGTGGATCTATTTATTCTAAGATATGGCATTATAATTCAGTGATAATTTGGTGATATATTCAACAGAGAAAACATGAAACTAAATAAGGTACGGCGGGTAGAAAAGTCAATGTACACAATCAACAGAGAAAACAAAGAAATTAATTAACAAAATAAATAAACAAGAAGGAAAGATGATTGGTAAACTAACAAAACATTGAAATTTAAGGGGGAAAAAATGATTGGTGCTTGAGTTAATTGAGGGCAATTAATATAAAAATCATGAGAGAGAATATTTTATCCATCTTAGTTCTTACATAAACCCATCAACCCCCGAAGTCTCCCTCCCAGTAACCTCAACGGAAACCCAATTTCTTCCTTTCATTTCGTTATAGGAAAAGGAAAATTAGAAAGGGAAAAAGAACAAGGTTAACATATTTCATTAACAACACATGCAAGGATAAGAGTTGGAGATAATCAAACCTTGTTGTACTGAACCTTGAGCTTCACAGTGTCTTCATCAGATCGACCTCTAGACATCTTAAGAGCTAGGGTTTTTCCTTTCTCTGTGTAACTGTGTTGTGTTCTTGGGAGCTTTTTTTGGAGTCAGAAGTTCTGTTCTTGGGAGCTTTGTGTCTTTGTGTTTTTCTTTTCGGTTTTTTTTATTTAAGTTTTGTCTGAAATAGTTCATGCGTACGTACTACGTACATAGCTTTGAAGAGCAGAGCAGGTGAGGTGCAATCAATGTAATAGATTTGGGAAGGTTACGTGCTGCACCAACTTCAGAGACTGACCCGTGACTTTCCCTCTTTTGGTAAATAAAATTATGACTTGTAAACTATTTTTAATAAATGATTTCAAAATGAAGGGTATAATGGTAACTTCATCCAATTTGTTTATTTACAAATTGGATTAAAGTTCTCTCCCCATCTCCTTTCGGAAATATTTTTGCTCACCACTTAACTTTTTATTTTGTATTTATAGAACTATGGTTATACTCATGAACATATGTCAAATGTTGAGAAAGATGATGAGATCAGAGTACACATTGGATCAAAGTAGTGAGCAAAAATACTCTCTATCATTTCCCTCCTAATATGCCACACCCTCAAACTTCTACAAGTCAGCTCACCATTGCAAGTCTAGTAGTAAATTGTTATATCCTGGTTTTTTTTTTTTTTTACCAAGTGAAAATTGCAATTATATTAACATCTAGATAATATAATCTTTCTCCCATCCGCCACAAAAGCCTAATGCAAAGACAACTGATTTGCAAGTCAATGCTATTTTTAACCATGTTATACCCCGTTGGCAAGGCCAATACAAAGACTAACATAAGGATTTAGTGAAAATCTATTTTCTATAGAATTGATTTCAACTGAGCATCATGAACAATTTTATTTGTCAAATCATATGGAGTTTATAACTATGATCGCTAATGAAATTGATTAATTTTAATTTTGAGTTAAAATTCATGTTTCATTGAAAATCTATTTTCTATTAAGTTGATTTCAAAATATGAATATATTTGGATCAAAACTAATTAGCCTTGCTGCATGAATTAAATACAATAAGGAGTGGACTGTTGTGGAATGTAGCTTATTTTCAGTCTTTGATATCTCATAACTTTGTTACCCACAAGACTTTGATTGCAAGAGAACGAATTCACTGGTCAATTAACATAAACCACATTTACATATTATACATAACATTAGATATAATAAAAAACAGATAGAGGAATTCGGATTCCATTTCCTCTATGAACTTGTACCGATTATCCCGCATTGTCATCAACGAAACATTGTAATTTTGAAAGAGGTCCCCAATAATTATTGATGAAACAAAAATAAAAAATAAAAAATTGGGCCCTCGCGTGAGTGAGAGATCAGAATTTCTTATATTGGGCCCTCGCAGGCTTCCAAATTTCTGGGCCTCTAATTTCTCAGTTTTCTCCACAACGCTCAGCCCAGAGGCAGAGACCTCCTCTCGCTCTTCACTCAAAACCCTAATGGAGAGCAACGAACGCTTTTACTTGCTAAATCCCAACATTTGTGTGAGAAGACCACCGATTCTTCATGAAGCAGATACATATATAGATGTATATATACATATACCCTTTTGCCAAGCACCTTTGAAAGTAAAAATTGGGGCAAAAAAGAGGATACTTTTAAGGCTCCAGCAGCAATCCCTAACAGGCCTGAAGAAAGCAGAGGGCGCGAGGGAGGAAGAACAACATGGGTTACGATTCGTGTGATGAGGAAGTTTACGAGGAGTTTGGTAGGGGTAATCGATTTCTGGGGTTCATGTTTGGCAATGTCAATGAATCTGGTGATCTTGACGTCGATTATCTTGACGACGATGCAAAGGAACATCTTGCTGCGTTTTCTGACAAGCTCGGCCCATCTTTGATAAAACTAGATCATACGGATGTTGAACAAGAATATGATGGTAACAAGGCTGACAATGCAGTTGATTATTTTGATTTTGATGAGGATTTTAAGGAGGAGGACCATGACCCCTTGTTGCCCAGAAACGAATATGATCTTTATGTTGATCAAGTCCCATTGGCTTCTTTGGTGCCCACTACCACCACGGGTTCTGTGTTTGATGATGAAAATTATGATGAGGAGGAAATTGAAGAGCAAGTGGAACATGATCATGTGGTTGCAACTGAAAACAAAGTTGATGTTGATGTTGATGTTCAAACTATTTATTTACCAGCTGAGGAGGGTCAAGTGTTTTCGGATAAAAGTTGCACTTTAACTCCCACTCCACTGCCAGTTCTATGCATAGAAGATGGATTGGCTATCTTACGATTTTCGGAAATCTTTGGTGCAGATCATGATAGGCTTAGCTACTCCGCTCCTAAACATAGGCATACGAAATCCATGGATGTTTCTGATGATATTGTTGAAGACGACGAAGAAGAGGCATTCTTGCCAGGATTTCAGTCTTTGACAGTGAAACATGGCATCTCAGTGTCCTCATTCAAGGATGATGATTCGAACTTCACAAAATTAAAAGACTCGTGTTTTGTTGCTGAACCAATGAAACAGGATCTAACAGTACATGTTTCTGAGGAAAGGGAAAGGCAATCACCTTTGGTTTCTAAATTTTTCCCTCTTGATCAACAAGACTGGGCAGATGGAATTGTTTGGGGCAATTCTCCTATAGCAAGCGACAGTGACGTTGAGAGTTGTGAAATATCAGGACCTGATCATGAAGCCTCAGTTAAAAATGACACAGAACCTGATAATGGGCCACAAAATATGCTGCATAATAGCTCATCTAGTAATTCATCACTTACTTTCTCAGCAAGCAGATGCCATCCCCAAATTTTGAGCCTAGACGTGGATGTCAGTGCAGACGGTACAAGGCAGAATGCTGGTGAGAAGCTTCAACAGAGTGATGGTGCGAGGCAATTAATTCGCAAACTTGCTTCACAAAACCGGGACATGCTGGAAGGATCTTGGTTAGACCAAATAATATGGGACCCTGATAGTGATACACCTACTGAGAAGCCAAAGCTTGTCATAGATCTTCAAGATGAGCAAATGCTTTTTGAGGTTTTGGATAACAAGGACAGTGAACATCAAAGGCTTCATTCAATGGCCATGATGGTATCTCGCCCTCTAAAGCCGAGCAATGGAGATTCTTTTGAGCTGATAGATAATGAAGGTCAATTTGGTTGGCAAGATGTTGCAAGTGATAGATATTATTCAAAGAGCAAGAGGCATAAACACACAGCGAGAGGCATAAAGGTTTATCAATCCCAACCTGCACTGGGGAAGAAAAAGTCTGCTGCTTGTCGAGGACGCACCACTGTTACTGGAGCAGATCATACTGATCCGCGCAGACTAAGCATGGAGGCTGCACGAGAGGTTCTTCTTAGATTCGGTGTTTCTGATGAACTGATTGCGAGGCAGACTAGATGGCATCGGATTGCAATGATAAGCAAGCTTTCCAGTGAGCAAGCTGCATCTGGGGTCAAAGTTCAGAGTTTTTCTTCAGCCATAGGTGGGGATGAAAATGAGAATGGCTGTGAAGGAAATAATGGCGATCTAGGTTCTTTTGCAGGCTATTTGGAAAGTCTGCTTGATGCAGAAGAATGTGATCAAGAAGGTCTAGGCCTGGGAGATGACCATGAATCCAAGCATGATAAACCGGATGGTGTCAAAGGGCTTAAAAAGAGAAGCCAGCTATCCATCCCTCTGACAGAAGAGGAAATTGAAGATGAAGCAACTGAACAAAGCAGGCTGCTCATGGATGATGATAAGACTGCGAGGAAGAAGAAGAAAGTAAGATTTGTGGAGGAAGCAGGGTTGGCTCCCGGCTCGCAAACATGTTTTGGTATCGAAATCCAGAGAGGCCAGTGAAGCAAATCATTGGTGCAGCCAAAGCTAAGGGATCCTATACTTCAAAAGAGAATCCAGTTGGAGATGCAAAAGTTACTGGTAATCTTCCCAAAAGAAACAAGACCGGAAAATGTAAAGGAATTAGAAATAATTATGCTACTGAAGATACCGGTCTGATGAATAAGAAACTGATAATATCAATAAATGGAGATAAGGGGTTTCAGGAGAAGAAGTCAGCGAGACAGAGTTTCAACTGTGGAGCATGTGATCAGCCTGGACACATGAGAACAAACAAGAACTGCCCCAAGTATATGCATGGAGAAGATATCGATAGAGCTTCTCAAAAATCGGCTACTCTTAATCCATCTTGTCAATCTCAGCCGAAAACAAGGGCAAAGGAGATGATACCTAAAAGCTCTGCAACGAAAATTTCGGGTGGTTGAAGCTTCCCAGGTTGAAAACCTTGGTCTGAGCACAAAGCTTCCTAGATTGAAATTCAAATGTGGCCCTAACAAAATAAAGTCTGAAAATGTGCCAGTTGAACCCCCTAGTGTGAACCATGATACTGAATCACAAAAGGCAACTGTAGTTATACAGGCACCAGCAAATACAGATAGAGAAGAGGTGGAAAGTTCCCAACAGCAAGGGCCATCTGCGGAAGCAAAGAAAGAGCCACATCGATGTCATAAGAAAATTGTAATTAAACTTCCGAAAAAACTACTGATTTAGATCATGATCATCAGGTCTATTTGCAAAAAGAAAATAGGCAACTTTGACTTCATCTCAGATGTCAGAAGCATCAATGAAAGAAAGTAGTTGCATCTCTTCTGTAAATTTGTGACTGTGAGTTGTAATTTGCATAACAATCATTTAACCAATAATACCATCTTTGAAATAAGACTTTATTTCTTCCTAAAATTATAGCTGCCTCCCAAAAAGAACCCAAAATTTCGCCACATACGTATCAGTTCTGAAATAATTTGTGAATATTTCAGGGTGACAAAGAAACTGACTCTACACCTATCGAAACACATGTACATTAAGATACTTAAAAGAAAACTTAAGAATCAACAGGCTGCTTGAGAAAAGTAGAATTATATGATAAAACCCGGTGACAGAATAACTACTTTTAATTCAATATTCATTTTGAAATCTTCTTGTAAGGGTAGGAGATTTAGTCATAAAAACTAAAAGCTCAGTAATTTTAGGATCAGTTGCTCTACTTCAAGCCTGATGGCTTTCTGTTTATTGAAAAAGTCAGTTTACTGAGAAGAAACTAAGCAAAATCATCAGCATTCAAACAAAAGCAGCTAGGGTGGTCATTCCAAAATGTTATAAATAGCTCTAGACATGTAAGAAACTTGAAGAGAGCAGGCGTATGCATAATGAACCTACAACCAGATCAAGTTTTAACTTTTGGGAATGAAAGGACTGTAAGTAGAGCATCGCGGTGCTTTTGGAACAAGCTTCTTTCTTAACCTCCTTATTTATTCCTCTTTTAACAACTGCATCACCACAATGCATATTTCAGAGAGGGGATTATGATGATATAACCTCAAGAACTACAACTATTCTTCACACATGGTTTAAATTCTTCAAGCTCAACTCTCATACACATATGCTCAATTACCACTAGCCAATACAACACCCCTACCTAACAAATTTGGTCAGACTACATCTGCCACATACAAAACAACTCAGAAATGATATTAATCAAACAAGTTCATCATCAAGATGAAGGTTTGGTCAAAAGTTCTTTGAACTTCTATCCTGTTCATCTTTTTCTCTTTGGTCTTGAAGGTATGTCTAATAGATTACACTGAAATTTATTAACACTTTCAACTGCAGGCTAGTTTAGATGCAATGTTTGATGTGCAGACAAAGCAAATACACAAGTACAAAAAGCAGCTGCTTAATATACTTGGCATTATCCATTGATATGACTGTATCGAGGTGGATCTGATTTTATATGGTGAAGAACTTTGCATTCCATATTTTTGTAACTTATTAACAAAGAACTACCTTATGCCTTCTAAAGGGAGCTATCACCATCTTCCAGCATTGTGCATACCTAGTTCATCTTCTTGTCACGGTAATTTAAGAAGTTGGACAGTAATTTGTAGATTTTTCAATGAGATATGATGTGCAGTTGGAACTTTCTTCTCATGTTTTTTGTATTTTAGCCCCAAACCCTAAAATAATAAGTAAATTTGGCCTTTTCCAAAATAATATGACAAAATTGTATATTTAAAGTGTATAGCCGAGCGGCTATACTCTTCAAATCTGTTCGAATATTAAAGGTATAGCCGCATGGCGATACTCTTTAAATATATTCCAACGAACACGAATCTTGCACTCGCAGATGACGGAACTTGCACTCGCAGTCACTGCTTCGTCCTCCGGGGTTCAGCACCGAGAAAAGACCCAACCCGCCTAGGCGGCCGCCTAGCCGCCTAGCGGATTGACTGAGAGTTTGAAACCCGAAATTGAAAAAATTTAGCTGCAAATTTGAGCTTGAGATTGGGAAGCCGAAGCAGTGAAGCACAAGTCAGGTCCATAGAAAGAAGAGATCATGAGACTCTTAATTCATCTAATTCCATTCCTCTCCCTGTTTCCCGCCTTATTCTCTTCTCTCTTGGTTCTCTCCCAAACGACACGTTCACTTCACCACACCGACGACAACTCCTCCCAGAGTTTGCTTGGTTCTTTTCTCACTTTTGTCACAACTGCTCTTGAAAGAGCCACCGAGGAAGAATCCTTACTACTAAATAAGGTAAAATTGGATTCAAACAACATTTCCTGTTGGATCACTTCACAAAAAAATTTTAACATGAAATTACTATTACCTAATCTGCAGATTGGAGACATAAATGAAGTATCAAGACAGGAGGTGGATGAAATGATCAATATGTTTGCTCGGCAAGTTTGTGTTTCATCATCTGACAATATTCAGAAAAGGTACTCCTTGAGTCAGTGGCGGATCCAGGATTCTCGAGCCAAGGGGTCACAGTGTAAAAACTTCGAAATTTTTATAAATTGCTATTGTACTAATATATTAGTTAAATATGTCACTGGGTATAGACTAAAAGGTTTAATTAAAAAACATTTGGGCCAAACCTTTTAAAAAGACCTACAGGTTATTAATAAACATTTGGGCCAGACTTATACATGGCCCAGACTTTTTTTAAAAACCTAGAACTAGTGAAACGGTGAGTTTAAACTAAAATGAGGCATAAGCTAGGCAAATCACCGACATCATCTTCTTCGCTGCCTCTGCAACCCAAAAAAAATTCAAGTCGTGGTGCTGCCAGATCCGAGCAGCTGCGTCTGGAAAAAGTTTAGAGAGCAGCGCAAGGCAAGCCCACAGGGGACTTTCATCGAGCACCTTGCACACAAGGGGTCGCTCAGCTAACGGCCAAGGGGTCGCTGGTGGAGTCCACGGCTAGATCTCCTGCATTCCAAGGGGTCGTCTGACCCCTCTTGTCCCAACGTGCGTCCGCCACTGCCTTGAGTTGTCTTTTCCTCATTGAAATGTTTGCTCATTTCAATAATGTCTGTCAATTTGTTGTGTTAAGTGAGTATGATAAAACTCCTTTAATTATAAGTTATAACTTAATGAGAAATTGTATATCTGCCCAATGCAAGTTATAGATATCAGCATATCCTTGAGATTGTCAGGCACTAGTGAGCAGAAAATGCAGGTTATGTATATTTGAATGTATGTTGAAATATATACTGATGATAGTGACAAGCAATGGGCATCAACGAGTTAGAGTGATGGATTGTCTGCTATTGTCTTGAAAGTAGGGTTTTCTGTTGTTGTTTAAGTTTGTTCTTCTTTTTAGGATTTAATAGATTCTAGCTGCTTTCGTTTGAATGCTGATGATTTTGCTTAGTTTCTTCTCAGTAAACTAACATTTTCAATAAACAGAAAGCCTCAATCCTTCATGATGGCTAAGTATCGATTTTCTAGAAGTAAAGCAAGTGATCCTAAAATTACTGAGCCTTTTGGTTTTATGACTAAATCTCCTACCCATACAAGAAGATTTCAAAATGAATATCGAAATAAAAGTAATTGTTCTGTCACCGGGTTTTATCATATAATTCTACTTTTCTCAAGCAGCCTATTGATTCGTAAGTTTTCTTTTAAGTACCTTAATGTACATGTGTTTCGATAGATGTAGTCTCTTTCGTTGGCACCCCGAAATTAACCTTAGTTTTGTAACTTTGTTTGCTGGTGTCTTGGTTGCCTTTCACCGAAGAATTATTGTTTGAGCATTCACAAATTATTTCAGAACTGATACGTATGTGGACAAATTTTGGGAGGCAGCTATAAAAGTTCTTGCAGTTAATGCTGATCTGCTCAATGATTTTCACAAGATTATAGCTGCCTCCCAAAGAAAGCTCCTCCAAATTTTTATGAGTTCTGGAAATATGCATCTAGTTTCATACAAGAGTTCTTCAGCCACCGACAAAGAATTGAGGCAAGGACAGCTGCAAAGATAATTAAAGTCAACATATAAACACTAGCAAAACAATTATATTACATTGAACTTAAGTAATCTTGAGATTTAGACTTACAAATCTGCAACAAACATCAAGGCTTCTTCAGTGCACCACCCAGGTAGCTTGAGAAAAGTAACAATACCGTTGCTACAGCTAATGACAAACATTATAAAAACAGTGACAGAAAAAAATTCCCTACTAATTCCATATAAAAATTGAAACTTTCTTAAGAGGGTAGGAGTTGTCAAGAAAGGAAGGACCTCCGCAACTGAAGGGTCAAATACTTTTACTTCTGGAAAATCAATACTCAGCATAATGGATTGGTGCTTGCTCTGTACCATGACTTGCAAACAAAAGGGACATCACAAAGCAGCAAGACCAAGCCAACTCTACCAAAAATATTCACGAGACAGTCAATGTGCAACTCCTCCCATCTTCGTTGATCCTCCATCTACAACAAAGCAATGCAGCTATAAGTAAATCTGTCTTATAATTATATATAGAACCAAATGCTACCAAACGATTGCCAATGGACATGAAAAAGATATCACTCGTAAAAAAATAAAAGACATCACTTGGAAAAGAATTAGTACCTCAACGCAGGAGAAAGCTGGAGATATTAAAGTAGTTGAAAGCAAATGGACTTCCCATATGCTCACCCAAATTTTAAAAAAATAAAATAAAATAAGAAACAGAGCGTCGGGTTTATGCATTACCAATTTTTAATCTTTCGGGAGGCAAAGAATATGACTTTCGGTTTCCCCAGAAAAAAAAAAAAAAAAAAAAAAAAAAAACACACACTCCAATTACACAGCGAACTGCTAGAAATGAGTGTATCGTTTGCTCTTCTCAATAAAACCCGAAATTCCTTGTTGCTGATCAATTGCTCTTCTAAATACCCAACTAAAATAAATAAAAGAAAATAGAAATTCATCCTACCATAAACTGAATCTTCATAACTACCTAGCTAGAACACCTAATTCAAAATTTCTGAATTCTCTCTCCTCAGTTGTAACATCTCACATCGACCAACGGAGAAGGGGTGATGTACCTTAATGTGCCCAACTCCATCTAGCACACAAGGCTTTTTGGAAGCTGGCTTCAGAGTCATAGGAACTCTGAAGTTAAGCGAGTTTGGGCTAGAGTAATCTCAGGATGGGTAATTCACTGGAAAGTTGCTCATGAGTTCTCAGAATCAAAACCGTGAGGGCAAAGAGGGGGGTCCAAAGCGGACAATATTGTGCTACGGCAGAGCCGATCCCGGGATGTGACAATTCGGTATCAGAGCCACTCTGCCGTGTAGTGCAAGTGTGCCGACGAAGACATCGGGGCCCTAAGGGGGATGGATTGTAACATCCCACATCGACCAATGGAGATGGGGTGATGTGTCTTATATGTACATGCCCACCTCCATCTAGCACAAGGCCTTTTGGGAGCTCCGAAGTTAAGCTAGTTTGGGCTAGAGCAATCCCAAGATGAGTGACTCACTGGGAAGTTGCTCATGAGTTCCCATAAACAAAACCATGAGGGCAGAGAGGGAGGCCCAAAGTGGACAATATTATGCTACAGCGGAGCCGATCTTGAGATGTGACATCAATCATCACTTGTAACTTGTAAAGCTTACACACTTTTAAGTATTTTTAAAAGGGAGCTGATTTTCCCACTCCTTTTTTCTCCACTTACACTCCCTTTTGTTTTTTTAATACTTTTTAATCAATTTTTTTCTTTATTATTCTTTCTCTTTCCTATTTTACCCTTGATGACATGGCAAGTGAAATACTCACTTTGGTGTTGATGTGTGAAAAAAAATAATACATAATTCTTTAAAAATAATATTTTGAAACCAAAAAACATAATATCCAAACCCTAGCCACGCTCTTTCTCTTCTCCCTTACACACCCACCCTTCCGTGTTCTCTCTCCCCTGTTTCTCTCTTCCCCCCTCTTTCTTCAACAACAACCAAGCCCACCCCTTCTCATTTTCTCTCCCTCTTTTTCTCTCTTCCCCCCTCTTTCTTCAAAAACCATCCAGGTTTTTTTTTTAAAGTTTTGGGGTTTGACTGTGGCTATAGGTGGGGCGATAAGGTCGTTTGTGGTTGGCTACGTTGGGGCAGCGATGGCTATCGGTGGGTGGGTGGCTGTGTGGGGTGCGGCATGGGGGTGGGTTGAGAAAGCTTTAATTGGTTTAGCTGAATCACAGAGTGTAAAGCTCCTTGAAGCGAAAAGCTTCAGACCCAAGCATTAGAAATTTCTCTTTGTTATCACTTAGTAGAAATGTTACAAGGAAGGACAACAAGTCAGTGACATTTGAGAATTTGGTGGGAATAAAACATGATTTTGACTGATGTTGCTTTTGGAGATGAAATAGAGAAAGTTGGCTTTGGAGATGAAAAATAAAATTTTGGTTTTTGAATTTGCAGAGAGAGGAGTAGAGAAAAGGAGTCGAGGGAGTCCGAGCCATTGATGTTGTTAGGGCTAGGGGTAGTGCAGTGGTGGATGGTGAGGGTGGTAATGGGGTGGTGGGCCTGAGTGCAGAGATGGAAGGAGGAGGGGGCTGACGGAGAGAGGGGGGTTGTTGGGGCTGGGGAAAATATTTTTGTTTTGTTTTGTAAAATTTTAAAGAATTCATCTATCCATTGAAAAATATGTATATTAAAAATGAAGTGCAAGTGGAAAAATAATAATATAAAAGTGAAGTAAGATAAGGGTAGAATAGGAAAGAGAAAGAATAAAAGAGAACAAAAGTGAATAAAAAATATTAAAAAGTAAAAAGGAGTGTAAGTGGATAAAAGGGGAGTGGGGAAATCAGTTTCCTTTTTAAAATTGTCACAGTTGTATGAGTAATAAAGTAAAAATAGGCCAACAAAAAAGGTGAACAAAATGACCAAGAAGTGTCTAGTAGGGTAACAGAGGGATTGGGGTACAAAAAAGTGTTTGTAATCTAATTAACTTCCATTTCTTCGATTCGGAGGAAAACTTGAACGTAACTTGTTTCATACACATTTCTCACAATTCCATATTTTGTCAAGTTCATACTACTTGAAAACTATATAATAGTTTAGGGAAGATTATATGTAGTGGGCTGCAAGAGCTGCAGTTCCCAATTCTAGCAATGAAGAACTTATTGGTTGTGATCTGGTATACAAACTTGGGGAAGACGTATTATTCTACTAGGTTATATTTCCTGGCCCTAACTTCCCTTCCATTAATATAAAATACGACCTTTTCTTCACCATTAAGGACAGCTGCAACAGTGGAAGCACAACGAAACACAAGGGAGGCATAGCGACGTTCCCTGCCTCCTTGCATATACAGTACACAGCTTCAATTTCTCCAAATGTACTATCAATTTTAAAAAGAAAACCAATGTTAATTAATGATGAAGGAATTAACTAATACGAAAATTGCATACGTACTAAAGTTCGTGTATATATATATATATATATATATTTATTTATTTATTTATGCAAAACCGATATATAACAAGCCATCGATTGATAATGCATGCATGCATGCATTTATATATATATATATATATATATATATATATATATATACACACACACACATACCTAGTGAAGAAGTGTATGATTTCATGTTCGCGAGTGATGCCTGTTCTGGAGAATGTCAAGAAAATGGTTCTCTCGTGATCATAATATTGCTGAATGGCGTCCACAGTCCACTTCCTCCTCATGAGTGCCCTTTCATCCTTCAAACCTCCATAGCCCTGTGGGTGAGTTGGAATTTCTGCAAAATGGTGAGCCATGTTGGAAGCGAGATAGAAATAAAATGAAAATGAAAAACAACTGAACATTCTTCTTTACTTCTCATTCTCATATCCTACATGTTTCATATAACCATTCACCGATTCTAATAGGAACATTCATAATAACAACTGAAGTGAAATGCAATATAGTGGGGTTTGCTGCTGTTGAATTTTTGGAGAATGATTGTTAGGACTGGGGGAGTGTCCACAAAGGGGTATATTGCTCTCCAGTTTCCTTTGTGACTAATCCATCTTCTACCTTCAACTTGAACAAATTTGGAAGTTGGCCTTCATTTTTTTCTTCAACATACCTTGCATAATCGAGTGACTTATCCAATCTAAGGCACGCTTAGGTTATAGAAAAAAAAAAAAAATTGCGTCCTTTACAGGGGCATATCATGGAGAACCAAACAAAGGGTTTGCATTTACTAATTTTGGATGTCAATCATCTCCTTGTTCTAGAAATCCTCTCTTTTAGTAACACAACTCAAAAATGAATTACATCCTTGGATTTCTAATGAACTATTGGGATTCAAATGAGTAACCATAGCTAAGAAAAGAAGAGGATCTAGATCCTTATAATTTTCGGTTCGTGTTATTAAATCCTCTTATTCAATTAGAAATATGAGTGATATACCACACAATTAATTAAATTTGAAAATTCCAAAGAAACAAAAAAATATATACAGTTAAAATGAATGCTTATATGTTGAGAGACTACGAATTTGTTCTATATGTGTGATTCTTACTTGAATATGACCAAATTCACAGCTTCACATCAAAACGCCAACAAAGAATTAATCCTAGATATAAACCTTGTAAGACATATTCAAGTAAGGTTTTAGCTAAAATCATACTAAAGAGGAAATCGAAGAAGAAACTGGAAAAAGAAAAAAAAAAATTAAACTCACTTATAATGTCACCATGGAAAGTCCTCGAGGTAGGCCATTTTTTGTAGTCAATGTTATCAATGGTAGTCCATCCAGTAGGCTCTCCATTCTTGTATACAACTGCACAGGAGTCCTGCACCACAGCCATCATTACCACTAGCATAGCTAACACCTTCATCGCCATAATCATGGTTGCTAGAATCTCTGTGATCAAGATCAGTTGTATATCATGGGAGTCACAGGTTGGAGTTTTGTTTTATCTCTTTTGGCTCTTTATGTCGATCTGAGTACGTGTACCTCTTTATTTTTTCTAATAATAAATTTGTCTCATATCCGTTTAGGTTGTGTAAAAAACAAGTTTACTAATTTTTTTTTAGGTCGATTGTTGTTTTCTTTAATCAATTACTGTTGCTTGATTTGTTCTTTTTTATCCAGTGAAAATTTTCATTAACAATCTAGTTAGAGGGAGTGACAAGGGTCAATACACTCGAGGAGGTGGTACGTCCACATCATCCAGAAAATATTACCTTCCTTCCTCCCATCACATCGTCAAGGGGGTGTCAATGCACACATGGAAAACCTCAAAAGGCGTGTCAATGTATGCAAGTGTACAAAAATAAGACTTTCTTTTCAAAAGCCCAAAACCAAATAAAACCAAAAGTTACAGAGCCCAGAATCTGAAACCAAATAAGTGAAAAATCCAAGGGGAGCCCATAACTGGCCACGAAGAAGTTAACGGCTACTAATTCCTAACAAGATTGGGAAACAAAGAAAACAAGGAAGCCGCTCATAAATACCCACTTACCCAAAAGAAACACCAAAAAATAAAAAAACTAAAAACCCACTTCCCACCCCTCCCTCTCTTCTCCTCTTTCAAGTCTAAAACGATCAGAACAGAACCCTTCTCTCTCGGCTCCCCACTGTAACTGTCTTTCGTGCTCTCTCTCCTCTCTCTTACCAGGTGATCTCTCACTCACTCTCTTTCTTTCTCTCTCTCTTGTGCCTTTCTCTCTCGAATTTCAAGAAGAGAAGGGTATATAATTGATTTCTTTGTATGCAAGATTTGATTTTTAACACACTTGCAGCACGCTAATGCTTTCACTTTGTCTATTAGGGTTTTTCTTTTTGTCTTTTATTTTCTGGGTATATACCTATTAGGGTATTTGATAAATATTGTTAATTTTTTATAATCAAGTTTGAGTGCTGCTAAATTTACGATATAAAAATTGGGACTGGGGCCGCTGGGATATGCGGGTCTTTTAAATTCGTAGGGCTAAGGATGAGTGGGGCCCTCATGTGGTGCAATTACCACAGTGGGGTTCGTCTTCAAATTTCAAAACCTCATCGGTTGGAGGTGGAGTGGAGGTTTACTTTTAAGCTTTACCTAGGACTCTTCAGGAGAGGAATTTCTGTTCATCTGGTTCTCTAGAAATAGAGATGGTTTGTCGGGCACGCATGCATTGTAGTTCAGTGATCAGAACCATTTATTTTGTTTATTCGTTATGAGATTTTAGTGTTTTCTAGAAACAGTGTGTTCGCTTGTTCATAAGCTATCTGTCTCTTCTTGCAAAACAAATCCCTCTCCTAAAACTCCCTCCATCCCTCATCATGTGTCATATAATGTGATTAGAGAGAGAGAGAGGTGTATCCCGTTTCAACAATACATACAAAATTATTTAAATTTTTTTTGTTATTGGTTGCTATTCCCTAAAAGTCTTTCTAACTTCATATGGCAGGTTGCATCAGTGTGATGAACCAAGGCATCAGTGAGGAACCAGGGCACTAAATTTCTCTCCTTGATATCCTGTCCTGAAAAAGAAAATTTCCCGCATTCGTTTGCCGGGAAATTTTCTGAGAAACGGAAAGAAGATCAAGATGGAAAATAATCCAAGAGAAAATGCCTTGGCCTACGTACTGAATCAAGTACAAGGAGTCAAACATTTCAAGGATGCTCAAGAGAAGTTAAAAAAGAGCATATATGATAGAGGCTTTCTTCTCTTCAAAAAGGTTAGAGAGAAACTTGGTAAAGACAAGTTCGTCGAATTCCTAAAGCAACTGCAAAGGTATAGCAATGGAATTATAGATTTGACTGAGTTTTTAAACTTGGTGGACGATGGAGTTCGAGACGATCAAGATCTTATGAACGACATTGATGCTTTCTTGGAGCATTGTGATAAGGAGCAGATGAATTGGTCGCTTAGGAATGAAAGTTGACCTTTAACAAGTTTTGTTGTAGTTAGTTCCATTCACCATTTTATGAACTTGTGGATTTTGAAGGTGTGAATTTGTTGAACTTCTCTTTTCTGCTGTAACATTTGAACCAAGCTTTTCATCGGTCTTTGTATTTTTGGATATGACCCTGGCTAGGTTAAATGTTGAGCTTTGCGAGCTCCCTATTATGAACTCGATGCGCAATTGTTATTTCCAGGGGGTTTTACATCCTCACCTTCCACAAGTCAATCATTTTTGGTCCTCTACATTGCAAATCAAATAATGCGATCCTCAACCTCATGCTCCTCGCATCAGTTTTGTCTTTGCCGTTCAATCCGTCAAATTTCATCACGTGACCACAACTTTAGGGGCACCTTTGTCAAAGCTATGTGTGGAGGACCAAATGATGACTTTTGAAATCTTGAGGGAGACTTGTCAAAGCAATGTGGAGGACCAAATGATGACTTTTGAAATCTGAGGGACCACATAGATAGATTTGCAAATCTTACAAGTATGACTTGATTCCCGTTCCTCCCACTATGTACGATTAAACTGGTTAGTCCAAGATTGAATGCATGCATTGTTGGGAAGAATAGTTATGACTTATACAAACATCGCAAGAAGAAAACAAGGAAAACTTCTCTGGAGAGTTGCAGTTACATATTTCTCACCCTTTGCAGATCTGTATTCATCACATTTTTTTAAGTGTTGGGATTTCCAATTGAGGGTTCATAAATTAGGAATGGGCTTTCTTTAGAACGCTACAAGTACGAGAGTAATATCCGATGAATGACACCAATCCTTGTATTTGTTTTCACAAGTATATGCTAAGCATATTAATATTAATACCGTACAAATTTGTCACTTCATGTGTTATGCTTTGTATGGATTGGTAACACCAATTAGGATTAAATTCGTATTTCCTATCAATATTCAAAATTCTGGATTGGTATAAATAAAAGGCAAGGTGCTCCACTAAAAACTTGCACCAAGGTAAGAATACAAATAGTACATTTACAAAGTTGACATTAACTTACAGCCAAAACTGGTATTTGAGAGATCACGTATCTATATAATCTACAGATTGAATGGTCCTTACAAGCTCCTTCAAATTGGCCAGGACATGGCGTGGTCCTAAGCTCTTAACACCAATGTAATTCAAAAGCTGCTCTAAATCCTACATCACACCCAAAAAAATATGCTAAGGTCAACTAAGTATAGATAAAATGCAACAAAACCGTGACATTTAATGGTTAAGAAATTAAATAAAGCAAAACAAAACCCCCAAAAAAAATTCCTTCACTCACTAACAGAAGCGGAATTTTAAAAACAAAAAAAGTATCTTTGTCAAGGCAACATGCAGATGTAAATGCTGGAAGTACAATGCCAGATTTGAGTGGGTTAAGGAGCAGCAAGATTTTGTTGTCTCTTCTACCTTCTCTCTCTATTCCTACATCAATTTGGTTTCAGGGAAAACCTCGTGCTCGTTCTAAATTATTGAGTTACCACGGTTACCATTCCCAAAAAAAAAAAGATTCAAAAGGAGAACTTTAATACACACAAATGCACAAAGATCAAACGAATGAAAATATTATAACCATACGCAAACTAACGAAACTATTCTAGTCTCAATAGGTGTTATGGAGCCCATGAAAAGATATGAAGAAAATTGCACCTTGTTTAGTAAGAATACAGCATATGCCGCTCTCGTTGTGTCTTGACCATCTAAAAAGAGAGGGAACTCCACATGCTTCACATCTGTGGAAACCACTGTATTTGATGACAAATCAGATGAAGTAGCCTCTACGGATGGTCCATAATCAATAATATAGGAATGTGAACCACCCAAGCGCAATGGATAACGCAATGGAACTTTTAAGTAGGAAGCTATAAGTAAGACAGCCTGCATTCAAAATCAATATAATAGAGCATTTTTATTTGAAACAACTATGGCTAAACAAACAAAACAAATTGCCCCCAAAAAAATGTACTTCAATATGACCGCATAACTGTTACTGAACGAATATAAATTTCTTCTGGCACAGGAAAATATTATAGCATTTTAAAGTAGAATCATCTAAATTTATCATGTATGAATTGACAACTTTATAGTTTATATCAAGCAAAGAAAAAGTACTACGCACATGACCGACATATCCCAGGGCAGTTGCAGACTTCTGAACCTCCTTCTTGTTGGTGAAAAAACTCATCATTTTAAAAGGCAGCATAGTTAAATGGAGACCCAAAATTGTCAATGTTCCTTGATTTGCAGGTTTAAATCGAGCAGAATTACCTGTATTGAAGAAAAATATAATCCAAGTATCAGAGCACAGCACAATACATTACAAGAGGTTATTAGCCTTGACACCACGAATATATTAATTTTTTCGCAATAAATACTCTACACAAGAAAATAAACCTGAAAATGGATATTGCGGAACTGTCTGGCCAACAAAACCTTAAGAATGTATAATTATATCAAATAAAATAAATAATAACAGTGAAAATCATTAAATATACAAAGCAATATAGACAGTATAAGATCATGATACATATTTTGAATATATAAATAAATACATAGATACAAATACGATATACGCAAAAAACTTCAAGAGCGAAGATCCACAATGTGGACAGCCCCGCTGTTTGAAAAGTGATATATTTTTCCTTTTCTTTAAAGTTTTCATTTACAAGTTGCAACAGAGTTTATTCTTTAGAGCCTAATAGAGTTTAGAGGTTACGGTTTAAAATTTAGCTCTAAGGTTAGGTTTAGGGGGTAAGCCCAAACTCCAAATCCTAAGCCTTGGATGGAAAGAAAAAAAACAAAAACAAAAATAACGTAACTATCAAATGCCACAGGACATTTGAATGCTTACGTTCACTTAAGAACTATCCCGCAATCCCGACTAGCAATATCATAAGGAAATTGCCCATATTTTAGATAGAGATCGAGGTCAAGAACGTAATTTAGACTATCTAGAGAACTCCAAAGAAACAAGCTTTTAATAAAGGAAATAAGGACTGAGATTCTGGGGAAAAAAAATTACCAGTACATAACCCCATAAATTCCTGAGCACTTGTACAAATTAAGCACATGGGAAATATAATATATATATATATATATAGTTGAGATAGAAAATATTGCCATGATATCCAAAATTTCATGAATGTGGATAAATAACTAGGAAGGAGCTGTAGTAATTGCTTGAACTATTAGCCCCTTTTTTCCTTCCATTAGTCATATGGGTAATTATTGATTCTACTACGGCTACTCTTTTTTAAGATTGCAAAAATTAAACAAGGTCTTGTACAACATGAAATAAATATCACAAGGTACAACTCGCTAGCATATACCTGATCTACTAGTGTTAGGAAATGAATCAAGTTCCTGTTCTTGTGCAGGACCCATAGTGAACTTTACTGGATAGAGCAATGAAACTTGTGATATCATATGTTGTTGTCTCCTTCTTAGCATCTTTTGCAAGTTTTTAAGACGAACATACCCCTTTTCTGTGGAAAGTAGCCGATTTGATTCCTGTAATGAAAGTACAATCAGATTTTTACCAGCATATATCAAAAACTAAAGTTTAACAGTAACCATTAACCTTGAAAAGGCACATAGAGAAGAAAAATTAAAGGTTTTTAAGAAAAGTATAGCATGATGAGTTTTGAATTGAAATGGATCAAAGCAAAGCCAATAGAAAATAAGAGTCAAACAAAGAATTGATGAAATGAAACAAAAGAATAGAACATATGTGTACATATGCACAACAACTACTAGTTTACCAACAATGAAAGAAACTTTCAATTCAAAAATGACCCAATATAAGTAATTTACACTAGTCATATATACATTCCTTATTAATGGTATAACTTAAATTAACTGCAATGGAATTTTTGGAAGAAAAAAAAATGCAATGCGAGAAATTTTTGCTTCTCAAGACGGCTAATCCAAAAGAAACTAGAGTTTATATTTCACAAGCTAATAAGTTCTCTTTCACCCAACCACTGTTTGGTACATAATAGTTATAATCAATTCTACCTCCAACCGCTTCCTAGCAACTGATAGAGCCGTCCCAGCAACCAATAGTGACCTAAGCTCTATACTAAGCTGCTCCTCTTTCTTTTTAGTATCTTCCACAGCAAGCATAGAATGCCTCGACATGTTTCCCAACACCATTTTTCTAGCCTCCAATTTCTGGTGCATCTCCTCAAGCTCATTTGATCGACTCAATGACTCAGCTTCAACCTGCCAACAATATTGCCGCCCGCTAACCCGCGGGCTAATCAATTAAGTAACAACACAATATGTCAATGACAACTTAGTGCACAACCAGAATACACTTTCAATTAGTCCCAACTCCTTTAAATGCCCTAACCAAAAGCCAATGCACAGTCAAGGGAGGGGGATGAGGAACCCTTTACATTTTTTTAATTCCTTTATATAGTTACTAACAAACTCAATAACTCTATTTTTCCTTGACTTAAAATTTGGGTCAACTAAGCAACATTTTTATTATTGTAAATACTAACCAGCAGAAACCAGAGACAGTAAGGCACTTTTACTAATTTCTGAAGATTGAAGTATACAAACTACGCTGCAATGCTTTATTTGATAGACGAACAAGAAATGAGACAGCACAAACAAATAAGAAACTAGTATAAAAATTCTGACACTGAGTAAATGTAAATTTAATGCATGTTCTTTTCTTACATCAACTCGGCAAAAAAGAGAGGAAAGTTTAATAGCCCAAATGACTCAACTTACAAGGTCCTCAATAGCCTCGTACCACCAGTTTAGCTGAAACTAGATTAAACTAATCTAAAAAAGAATATTTATATATCCATGCCCTCAGAAACCAAATTAAATCCGCATACCAGTGGCTCAGCTAAAAAAGAAATTTCTTTTACCTACGAACACCTGAACAATTCTAATTTTTCCCTCTAAATCTGCTAATTTAGTAACTAAACCCAGTTACATCTAAATAGGTAACTGAAGAACTTTTTAACTCCAATTTGTAACTGCACAAAAAATAAAATTAAATATCCCTATTCACTCACTTTTTTTTTCAGAACTTAAGACTATAATACAACTAACATCAATATCAAGAGCACGAAGCATCCACTAAAACCCTACCTCAATGAGAGATTCGAGCTTCCGCTGAAGACTCTGTTTCTTCTCCTGAGCTTCGCTGAGCGCAGAAGAAAGACTCCACAACCTCACAAGCTCTTGCTCGAATTCTTCCCATTCGATCACCTTCACATTTTCGGGATCGCTCTTCTTCGGCTCTGCGGACAGGGTTCGGTCTCGTTCCATTAAGAAAAGGAGAGAGAATTTTGTTGTGGTTCGAATTTGAGACGGGGCCACGGGATCGACATCATCGTCTCAGAGTCGCCAGTTAGGGTTCAGAACTCATTTTCTGGGGAAAATGTTATGGTTTCCTTTTTTTTTTCTCGGGAAAATTTGTTTCTTAGACCACTTTGAAAGAAGGGTTGGTTAGGCAAAGAATGACAAGTGGAAGGAAGACTGGAAGTTATTCAGACGAGGATATAAATGTCATTTCAGTATAAATCAGATCTCTGCAGTAAAGTTCACCCGGTTGCATAGGATACAGCCTATAAAAATCAATTCTCTTTTTCTTCTTCTTTCGAGAAATTATATTGTGATACGGTATTACCACGGCAATGTGGTAGTACGGACTAATAAAATTATGATATCTAGCATTACTGTTATTAGAAAGAGAGGAGTTTCATTAGAACGACTGTTAACGCCGTTTACTCTCTTCCTCTCTTTTTTTTTTTTTAAATGTTTCTTTCAAAGCAAAGTAACCCTAACACGTGAATTGTCATTGGAGTATTCATAAAATGTAATTCACGTGTTAGGGTTACTTTGCTTTGAAAGAAACAGAAAAAAAAATTAAAAAAAGAGGAAGAGAGTAAACGGCGTTAACAGTCGTTTTAATGAACCTCCTCTCTCTCTCTAATAACAGTAATGCCAGATGTCATAATTTTATTAGTCCATACTACCACATGACACTGCCACATGGTAGTACCGTATCACAGTATAATTTCTCCATAAGTTTGAAGCAGAAAATAAACTCGAAAAATAAAAGTCAGAATTTATAAATGAACATATAACAATATCCTTCTTTGATTTATAAACAAAAAAAAAACTTAGAATATCTATATGAAAAAGAAAAAAAAATTAAAATTTAGATGTGATAGATTTCAACTTTAAATTACATCTAACTAGTTGTCATTTATAAATTTAAGAAAGAAAAAAAAAATCATGGACAACTTTAAATTATGATTGAGCACTTATTTTTACTTTGTTCGGTAAAACTGTGACATCCCGAAATCGGCTCCGCCGTAGTACGATATTGTCCGCTTTGGGCCCCCCTCTCTGACCCACACGGTTTTGTTTCTAGGAGCTCACGAGCAACTTCCCAGCGGGTCACCCATCCTGGGATTGCTCTAGCCCCCAACTCGCTTAACTTCGGAGTTCGGCCTACGACTCCGAAGCCAGTGAGCTCCCAAAAGGCCTCGTGCTAGATGGATGCAGGTGTGCACATATAAGGCACATCACCCCCTCTCCGTTGGTCGATGTGGAATCTTACAATCCACCCCCCTTAAGGGCCCGACGTCCTCGTCGGCACACTCGCACTACACGGCAGAGTGGCTCTGATACCAAATTGTCACGTCCCGGGATCAACTCCGCCGTAGCATGATATTGTCCGCTTTGGGCCCCCTCTCTGCCCGCATGGTTTTGTTTCTAGGAGCTTACGAGTAACTTCCCAGTGGGTCACCCATCCTGAGATTGCTCTGGGCCCCAACTCGCTTAACTTCGGAATTCCTACGACTCCGAAGCCAGTGAGCTCCCAAAAGGCCTCGTGCTAGATGGATGCGGGTGTGCACATATAAGGCACATCACCCCCTCTCCGTTGGTTGATGTGGGATCTTACAAAAACTCATTATATCTCTTAAACAATGCTTGGTGTTTCAAAAAAGAGTTAATCATATTTTGCAAGTGATTAAACGATAGGGAAATATTTCATTCATGAAAATCGTCGTTTTCAACAGTCACTGAAGGCATAAAAATCTCCAAAGGGCACGGGTCACAATAGTCATTCTATAGTGAGGGTTATATATATGGCCCTTAGGTGAGACTCTATTTCTTAACCGTTCGATCAAATTAATTAATCGTTTGATTAAATTAATAAGTATGATCCAATGATTAAGAGATAAAACTTCACCTAAAGACTATATATAAGTCCCTCACAATAGAATTCTTGCGGGTCAATACAACTTTCAATGGGGAACAAGAGGTAAACATATATGACGAACCTCAACAAATGACCCAAGAGTTACCAAGCTGGCCCAAAGCCATAAGCAGAAACCCATATAGAGCAAAACAAACTCGCACCAATACAATGGTGTACTTGAATGACCTTTTGTTCATCTCAAACAAAGTCCATCATTTTCAGAATCTCAATTGAAAAAGACCATCGTTTCGAAAATCATAACTTCCATAAAAGAGAGTGATCCGGCATATGTTAAAGTTGATTCTGACTACTGTTAATACACCGTTTAGGGTTCCAAAGTTGTGAACGGAATGGGAAGCAAAGCTGATATAATAATGACAAACCAACCAGAAACCAATTGGAGGCTCCAATTTGGAGCATCCCAATTCGAATACCACCAAGAGTATAATGAACATGCTTTAATAAAGGCCACAAGATATCCACTCAAGGATATATACAATATTATCTCAAGAAATAACCAAAACTCAGATGACTCGACAGTAGTTGGATCCATCAAACCAAGAATTAAAAATACTCCAAAGCCAAATATATAAGGTTGAAAAAATTATCCATTCGACAGACGCAACAAAACTTGAAAATTAAATAGTCCTCAACTCTCAACATCCCTCCTTAAAAAGGCGGAATTGACTCAAACATAAACCAGCAATGTGTCACCACCGCCTGTCCAGCACCCAGTTCTGAGCGCATACACCGGAGATGGAGCCCAGAGAACTAGCAGAAGCAAAAGAACTACAGACTAAACTGGCTAAACAATTTAAAAACACACAACTTAAATATGAGTCTTTAAAAGCAATGCATAAGTTTGCATCATTGAAATTTTGATACTGTGACATTATTCTTCACTTCTTCTTGGCAGCAGACTTGGTGACCTTGGCACCACTGGGATCCTTCTTCTCCACGCTCTTGATAACACCAACAGCAACAGTCTGACGCATGTCACGGACAGCAAAACGACCCAATGGAGGGTACTCAGAGAAAGTCTCCACAACCATGGGCTTGGTGGGAAGCATCTTCACCATACCTGCATCTCCGTTCTTCAAAAATTTGGGCTCCTTCTCAATCTCCTTACCAGACCTCCTGTCAATCTTGGTGAGGATCTCACCGAACTTCACAGCAATGTGAGAAGTGTGGCAATCAAGAACTGGAGCATATCCGTTACCAATCTGACCAGGGTGGTTCATGATGATGACCTGGGATGTGAAGTTCGCAGCCTCCCTGGCGGGATCATCCTTGGAGTTAGATGCAACGAAACCACGCTTGAGATCCTTCACAGCAACATTCTTAACATTGAATCCGACATTGTCACCAGGCAGTGCCTCCTGAAGGGCCTCATGATGCATCTCTACAGACTTAACTTCAGTGGTGAGCCCAGTTGGTCCAAAAGTGACAACCATACCAGGCTTGATAATACCGGTCTCAACACGGCCCACTGGCACAGTTCCAATACCACCAATCTTGTACACATCCTGAAGTGGTAGACGGAGAGGCTTGTCTGAGGGCCTCTTGGGCTCATTGATCAAGTCAAGAGCCTCAAGAAGGGTTGGTCCCTTGTACCAGTCAAGGTTGGTGGATCTCTCAATCATGTTGTCACCCTCGAACCCAGAGATGGGAACAAAGGCAATTTTGTCCGGGTTGTACCCAACCTTCTTCAGATAGGATGAGACTTCCTTCACGATTTCATCGTACCTTGCCTTGGAGTACTTGGGAGTAGTGGCATCCATCTACAAGTAGCAATAACAACAGAATACAAACAAGTTAAAAAAACAAGACTTCAGTGCAATTTGTACAAAGAAACCACAACCAACAACACAGGATGTAAAATGTAAAAACAGAAAGGAATACATCCACTATCAGTGATCAAATAATAATACCAGAGACCCAGAATGGAAGCATAAATGTAACCATATGCAATAGGCAAAAGCACTTAGATATTTAACAATATGTGACACAAAACAATAAAGCATTAGCTATTCTGTAAAACTTAACAAAATCATAACAGCACTGTGAGGCATATCAAAACATTGCAGTGAATTGCTTAAAAGACGCGGACCCAAACCAACAAAAAGAAGAGAGAGGGAATCGAACCCTCAATAGTTCACAGAGAACTATGCCACCAGGCAATCCCTCCAATACATAAACATAAACATCTTCTAATAAAGTGGACACTACCCCTAGTTCCGGACACCATCGATGTCCACAAATGCAAATCCCAACAACCAACAGTGCATTTGAACTACAGGAGTATCCCTTTATCAGACAGAACCAGCTGCTAGCAAAAACTCAGTTCTAACATATGAGAATTAAATCATATAGCATTAGCGGTTTTTATACCTTGTTACAGCAGCAAATCATCTGCTTCACACCAAGGGTGAAAGCAAGAAGGGCATGCTCACGGGTCTGGCCATCCTTGGAGATACCAGCTTCAAAACCACCAGTGGTGGAATCGATGATGAGAACAGCACAGTCAGCCTGTGAGGTTCCAGTAATCATGTTCTTGATAAAGTCACGATGTCCTGGGGCATCAATGACTGTGCAGTAGTACTTGGTGGTCTCAAACTTCCACAAGGCAATATCAATGGTGATACCACGCTCACGCTCAGCCTTAAGCTTGTCAAGCACCCAGGCGTACTTGAATGACCTTTTGTTCATCTCAGCAGCTTCCTTCTCGAACCTCTCAATGACACGCTTGTCAATACCTCCAAGCTTGTAGATAAGATGACCAGTTGTGGTCGATTTTCCAGAGTCGACATGGCCAATGACCACGATGTTGATGTGAAACTTTTCTTTGCCCATTATAAGCGATTAAAATTTACCTGTGAAATCAACTATTAGATCTCAGAAAACAAAGAAACTGTTGAAAATAAAATCCCAAATAACAACAACACATTTCAAAATTCTGAAGACCACAATTACAAGAAACATATATATATATATATTATAATAACTTTTAAATTATTAAACAAACATATAATTTCTAAAAATCTTGGAAAAAAAATCTCAGCAAGATTAATCATAGCATTTAATCCGATGAACAGAATAACTTAATCGAAGACAATAACGAGGTAATCCCAAAATCAAGTCCTTTTGTTCAGTAAAAATATTAACTCTACTACACTGTGAAAACCTATAACACTTCAGATTGGTTTTAAGAAATCGATCTATTATATAACAGACTAAGTTAAGACCATCAAGTTTCTCAGATTATTATCAAGAACAAACTAGAAAAGCATGCAACAAAACGAGCCGAGAACAAAACACAGGTGAGCAAAAATGAAATCAAGAGCACAGATGAAAACGAATACAAATCTAAGATCTACAAAGTAAAAGAGAGCAATATACGAGAGTGAAGAGGAAAATACCACAGATCTGAAGCTCAAACGCTAGGTTCAAGCAGAGCGGCAGAGGCAGTGAGTAAGAGAAGGCAGGGTTTGAGAAGCGCTACGTGACTTATTTATAGGCTGAGAGAGTCGGGGAAATATCTAGGGTTTGCTTTGAGAGACCTAATGCCTGCCGTTTTGTTGGTTTACAACGCTGCCCCTGAGTCGTACTCGAAATGACGAGTTTGCCATCCTGGATTGCTGATCAAGTAAGAAGTCAACGTGAATATAGGAATTTTTTTTTTCCTTAATATTTGGCCGGTTTTGGTTTAGTGCTAATTAATAATGGTGCTTAGAAAATTGTCAGAAATGGCCAAACTGGCGAATCCCGTGTCTGTAGGAGTCGGATCCCCACTTTCAATTTCGTCTCAAATTGAAATTTTGATCGTTTAATTTCCTTTAAACTAAAACTCTGAGCCCTAGACTTTAAAAATAAAAAATTTAATGAGATTCACCCAATAAATAACAAATAATACTTGGACATCTAATGATAGTGTAACGTATATCATTAAGTATTTATGTGTGTGGTTGGTTGATGAAAAGAAAAGTAAAAGAAGATTGGATGTTTGGTTGCATGTGTTAAGAATTTTTATTTTATTTTTTTTGGTTACAACATGTGTAAAGAATTTTTGTTATAAAGGCTCAAGGCTCCTTTAAATTGAAATCAATGGCAAATGATCTATTAGTATAGTGATTTGGAATAATTGCTTCCTCCAGGTTCTAAGTTCAAATTTTCTAGTATCCGTTAGTGTGTGTGAATTTAGTATACTATCACCTATTTCAATAGAACAAATCCTCAACAAAAAAAAATATAATGAATGTGGTTAAATTTTAGTAAATTTCCAACGAAAATGACTAAAATATTTATAACAAATTAATAATAAGTGTGAAACCCACACTGGTTCGATCTATCAAAAAAAATGAGCCAAGCTTTTCCAAAGGCTTAGTTATATTTTGGGCTCCGTGATTTGGGGCCTTGACAATTTTTTTCAATCACTTTTAAATATGGGTAAACACACAACCTTAAAATTAATATCCTTACATTATTGGCTAATTTGTTCATTAAAATATCAAACTAACTGACAATTTATATTTTGACATAATGGTGCAAAGTAAGAGTGGATATGGTCTGGATTGGATCAGTTTCATTTTAAAATTACGGTCGAACCAATTACAATATAATGATTTAGTTTGGTGCAGTTTTTACAAAAATTACAAAGAAAATCGAACCAAGTCAAACCAATTAAACACGGTTTAGTTTGACTTGGTTTAATTTGGCTGGCTTGGGCTTAAGCCTAATTCTATTTCCTTTTGAATTGTTTCAACATTGTTAACCCAATTACAATAATTAAAAAATTCACAATTTGCACTATACTTTTTTCATTTTCTAGAGTATCAAACCATCCTAAAACTCAACATGCCATAAAACTTCAAATTTCAATAACTAATATAGCTACAATTCAAATATCTATATATAGTTACTACACCTGTAAAATAAAAATAAAAATAAATAAATATACATGTAGATAGTCCAATTCGTTTCAGGGCGGTTATACAAACTCAAAATGAACAAAACCAAACCATATAGGCCCAATTTGGTTTTTAAACTGTTTGACTTTTTCTTGATCAAAACCAAACTAAATCAGTCATTACAGTTTGGATCGACTGATTTCATTAGTTCAACCGAATTGATGCCCACTCCTAGTACAAAGTGTAACTGACCTTAAAGTAAATGACATATGTGGTAATATTATTGAATTGTGTGAAGTGTTAAGGATAGTTTAAAATCACTGGTTCATGAATAAATGTTTATTTTAGTGGCAATTTCAACTTTTATGTAGGAATTTATATCCAAATATCGTTTATTATATGTAAATGTTCTCATATGTGAATTAGGCTAAGTGATCAAGGTAGTGTGCTTGGCTCCTTGCGATTGTGTTCAATATGCCTCCCTTGAACTCCAGTGTAACACTCCGACTCTAAATTTAATTCCTATTTTAAATTATTTAAGTGAATTTACGAATTTACCCTTAGAGTAGGGGTAAATTGGTCATTTTCTTGCCTGAAAAATATTTGGGGCAGTGACTGGTATTTTTGGGTAGGTGGTACTGAGACGAATTCGTAGACACGCGGTAGGCTTGAATCGGAGTTGTAACGAAAAAGCTACGAGCAAAACATCGACAGTGGCAAAACCGTAAATATTTCAAAGTTTGAGTTTAAAATATCTGACTTCTCTCTCTCTCTCTCTCTCTCTCTCTCCCCCTCCCCGAAAACCCAGCAGCGACGGTTCCACCGTCGCCACCGCTGCCACCGGCCACGGCTGGCCTCGAGACCGGTCCCAATCGAACCGCGGTCGCTCGCTCTTCCTCTCCTGGCCAGCACCGTCCCTGGAACCACCGAATTCCGTCGGAAAATGCTTGGAATCGCGCCGGTTTGACAGAAACTTCCAGCCGATCGATCTCCCTGCTCCGGCCACCGTTTCTGGTGAGTGAGGTATGGTTTCTCACCTATTTTCCGAGCTCTAGCTGATGGTTGGATAGGATTTCGTTAATTTTGAGCCTAGGATAGTCGATCTTCGGTTTGAAATTCTGCCAATTTTGGGAGTTTGTGTTCGGCCATTTTCAGTCACTTTTTGGGGTAGGCCCAAGAACAAAAGTGACTCTAAATAGGGTGTTGTACCTAGGGTAGGAATCTTGAGCCGAGATGTTGAGTTTTTCCGACGAAGCTTTATCGCTTTGGACACCCGTGCGCTGCCGGCACGTGTGCGGCGCGTGGGCACTGTAGCAGAGGGGCATATTTGTCCCAATGCGATCTCCTGGTTGTCACGAGTACGTAGGATTCCGCGGATCTCAATTCGGACATCGTTTGACTATCGAACAGATTATCGCATATTGTGCGTTATCCGGGTTCGATAGGTTCCGACCGTTAGATCCTTTCCGAATTAAAATATGTTGTTCTAGGTATTCCTAGGATCGTATAGGAATTCGCGGATCGTGAATCGGAACCCCGGATGTTCCGATTCAATAACTTAAAGTTTGCATTTTATAATAACCGTCCGATTGTGCGATCGTAAGTGATCTAACCGTCCGTTTTGGACTAAACTTGCGAGACGGGTATCTGAGACCTTGTGAAACCTTTAGGAACTTTCGGATTGTAAAACGGAGGTCGTGGGTCCCGTGGGCCCGTTTGACCCAAATTGGGAAGTTTGACCGCCGGTTGACCGAGTGTCTCCCGAAGCTGTTCCATCATCCAAATTGGGTAGTTGGACCTTAGAACGTCTCGTTCCTAGTACATTTACTAGAAACCTAGGAAATTAGGATATTTAATTTAAAGTACTCGTTCGAAACGTTTCGTATTAATCTCGTATACGTATTCTGAATTAGGTACTCCGACCACGCATACACAGCAGGCGGAACCCTCTCAGGGTCAAGCAGCGTTGGACTACTTGTGAGTGGACTTTGTTTTCAAATCTTATGCATGGTTTTATTGATGAAAGATTTATGCATAATGTTTTTAATGATTTATTGAATATATTATATTCATGAGTTGAACTTAATGTTTTTATAGCGCTTTGGTAAAATATTGTGGGTTTGGTATAGTTGGGTATTGAAAGTAAATTTTCTATGGATTTTGGGAAATACCATGCATGATGTTTTAAAATGGTATTTTGAATATATTATTTATGAAATTGTTGAAAGTGATATTTTTATGAGGCATTGAAAATATATTTTGGGTTTTGACGTATTCGAGTATCTTGAGTATGAATATATGGATTTTGGGGATTTCTATATATATTTGGCTATGTGTGAGGTATTTGGGTTGTTGAGATGAGATTGTGGAAAGTGGTGAATATAGAATGTCAGTTTGGTGTGCTGTAAGCACTACCCTATGTACCTCCCCAGATGTGGAACTTGGATACGGAGACTTGAGATACGGAGACTTGAGATACTTGGAATTGTCGGGACCCGGGGCATCCTTGACAGGATGTTGCTGTAGACCCTTAATTGGGTAGTCTGCGCGCGTAGGACTGTTCACAAACGTACGGGTTTTGAGGTTATCGACGGTACGTTCTGGCTGAGAGTTGGTCCCCCAGTTGGACGGCTCGTTCCCTAGTCACATGGTGGATTGATGACTCATCACGAGGACTCTGCCAGGGTAACTAGTCAAACAATCCCCTGGTTGGATTGTTTCCCCGGTACAACTAGGTGATGGTTATATTTATACTATATATATATCTCTTATATTATATATTTATATCTATTCATTCATTCTTGTTTCTTGGTGTGGATACTTCCTTGCCGGTCGTGCCAATGGGTATGCTTTCGAGAGTTTGGATGTGGGATTTATAAGTTTTTGGATGGTGGGTTTTGTAAAGCGTTCTTTATGGATTTTGGACTTGGCATCTGGTATTGATTTGTTTTGATATATATATATATATATATATATATACTTGAGTATGACGGTTTTGAGGTGCATGGGATTTCTTGCATGGTTTTCTAAACGGTGGGGTTATATTACGTTGGTTTACACTGAACTGAATTTATGTTTGTCCACTCACAATTTTCTGTTTTGCGCCCCCCAGCCAGTAGTTGACTGAGCTCCGCAGCAGAGCCGGATCGTGCGCTTCCGAGCCTTGAGTCATCGTAGGACTCTTTCTTCCTGTTATTTCCTTTGCACTCTGTTTTGTTGAAATTGAAGTTCTTAGACATGCTCTGTTATCGCCCTTGTTAGGGTTTGAATTGTGAGGCCGGAGGCCATTTTGTAGTAAACTGTTTATTCGCTGTAAAGCATGCTGCTGGTTGGGATTATTCTGTATTTTTATGCAGGTTGAATTTTGTTGGGTTGTTCAATTTATAGGGGAGACTCTGCCAAAATTTTGGTAGAGAGTCTCGGTTTCTAGTAAGTGGGCCCGGCATCGGGGTGATGTCGGAACAAAGACGGGGTCCACTCCTGTCTCCGGGGAAATTCCGGGGCGGGTCCTGTCATCCAGGCCCCGTTTGGTTCATGGGGAATGAGATTTGGAGATAGAAAATCAATTGTTTTTCCATGTTTGGTAAAGTCCAAGCATGAGAAATCGTTACCTGGGCCATGAGAAAGTATGGGGAAAGTGAAATCATCCTCCAAACTTGGATTTTGTTTTCCCTCGTCATGAGAAAGTTTGGGAAAATGAACCAATATTAAATAAATATTTTTCATGACCATTTTGTCCCGAGTAACAATTTAGAATTACAATATATCATTATGCATTCTTTTTTTATATGATTTAATATGGGTACAATTGAAAATGTATACAAATTTTGTTTTTCATTCTCACTCAAAACAAACATGGGAAAGGAAATAAAGTGATATCTCCCGGTTACTTTCCCAGCATTACCAAACGTAAGAAATGAATCTTCCATTTCTCATCTCTTAGGAAATGACATGGGAAATAATTTCCTCTCAAATTCGTTCTGTGAACCAAACAGGGCCTTAGAGTAAGTAAAATATTTCTTCGTTAAAAAAAAAAGTACATATACATTAAATTACTTCATGTATTCGTGCTTCATATGTTTTCATTAATTGACTAAGATTTGTCTTTTCTTAATTGATTAGGATTTTGTGTTTTAATTAGTTGATTATGAATGAAAGTGCTATCATTTAATTTTTCAATGTTATTTTATTCTAAAAAGAATTTCATAACTTTTACATTATGACTCCATGCTGTAAGAGTTCTGAATCCGCTACCTATTTGATCACTTTTTCACTATAATGCCACCTAGGTCTAGGCACGGATAGGTTCAGTACGATAGAAGTCTCTTCGGTTAACCAAACCAAAGATTTCGGTAGACCATTTTCTCTTCCGTTAATTAAACCAAAGACTTCGGTAGACTTCGGATCGATTAACCTAATATTCGGTTCGAATTGGTTCGGTAAGCCGGTAGTACCGTAATAAAAACATACTAATAAAAATACAATTTATAATACTTCACATAACATAAGTTCTTGAACAAATACACCAAATTATCCTTGTAAAATATAAAAATCCAATAGTTTACTTTATCCAAGTATGAAATCAAATAACTTAGTCACTATATCATTCAATATATACTCAAGATGTATTAGGAGCCACTTGTGTTTGTTGTTTGAACATTTGAGTGTTATTTTTACTGAATTCTCTACATTTATGTAAATGATTTTGACTTTTATTTTGCGTTAAGTTCTTTATTTTTTCATGCTGAATCCAACCATGTAAAGAACATAAAATATGGATCAACGGTTGGAAAGTTACAGGTAAAAAACAAGACAAATGTCGAACCTGGAAAACATAGGAAATTCATAAATTCCTTTATGACCAAAAAGTGCTACAGTACCCGAGTGATAAAGGAGTGATAGAATGGTGATAAAGCAGTGATACAATGGTGATAAAGAAGTGATACAGTAGTGAGTCTAGGTCTGCATATCTTTGATGAGATGCCAGCCTGCATTTCTAACATCCTGGCTGCTGATACTAGGGGAGACTCTAGGCCTCGTCTTCTCTGCTTCTAGGTGGCTGGCTTGTTTCCTTGGGCGTTAGTCCCTTCTGTTACCAAAAAAAAAAAAGTGATACAGTAGTGATAAAGGACTGATACAAAATGTTGATTGTATTTATCTTTAGTTTCTTGTTTTGTACTTAAATAATAAAATAAGTACAAATATCGGTTCAGTACGGATTTCCGTCGGATTAGGAATATTGTTTCCGTTAACCAAACCGAATAGCTCGGTACGGATTGAATCAGAATAATTAAAATTTAAAAGTAATTATTTAACCAAACCAAACTAAACTACCGATACGGTACGGTCGATATGCGAATAATTCGGATGAGATGCCCATCCCTAACACCACCTCATGTATAACGCTCGTATTTTAAAAAATAATAATTAATGGGCTATGAGTGATAAGAAACCAGAAATTTTTTTGGGAGCAACCACGGGCCAACCCACCTGCTACATACTTTTGGGTCGAGCAGCCCACCTGTCAATGCACTTTCGCTTTAATAAAGAAAAAAAAAGTTATAAAAAAGAAAAGAAAAAGTTATACAAAAAGAAAAAAAATACAAAAAGAAAGAAAAAGGAAAAAAAGAGAGGAAAACTTCAGGGAGTGCCAGACTCCTGATTTCCACCGAGTAGGTGCAAGAGAGACAATCTCGATAGCTTTCATCAATGGCTGGCGTATCTCTGAAGTGCGGGGACTGTGGGGCTCTCCTGAAGTCCGTGGAGGAAGCCCAAGAGCATGCCGAGCTTACCTCCCACTCCAACTTCTCTGAGTCAACCGAAGCTGTTCTCAACCTCGTCTGTTCTTCTTGCGGCAAACCATGCCGATCCAAAACCGTATAGTCCCTACTATTTCTTTCTCTCTTGAAATTCAATTGTTTTTGTCTTTACTCTGAATTTGCTCATCTGGGTCAGTAGGATTTCAGTTTAATTTTCATATACATTAGTTGGAATTCAGCATCTTTGTTTCTTAGTAAATTTTGAAACTTTTGGTTGTTCTGTTTTCTATTATTTTCAAGTATACTGAACTTAATGACCAGCAATGTTTTTTTAATTTATCAAAGGTACTTAGGTGTATCAAAAACGGGATTGATCCTCACATTATCTGTTATATACTGTCATATTGAAATTTTTGGTCTCCTTATTAGATTTGCTTTTCTGGGTTGTTGATTCAAATTCAGTTTCATGTGGATTAAATTAAAGATTTTTTGGTTATTCGAGCTCAGAGAGTGAGGAATGTGGTAGCAAGCTGAGCTCACTGAGTAATTATCGCATGTGTGTATATTTAGAAGATTGAAGATTAGACTATTATTTTCTTGGCAATAGAGAAAACTCGTTTGATGATTTTTTGGTGCTTGGATATGTTTGATCATAAAGGAAAGTGATTTGCATACCAAAAGAACGGGGCATACCGAGTTTGTTGATAAGACTGCGGATACAGTAAAGCCGATAAGTTTGGAGGTTCCAAAGGTGACAGCTTCAGAGTCCGAAGAGGCTGTTGGTGCAAGTAGACAGGCAGAAGGTACTTCTTCCGGTTGAGTGTTTTGTATATCTTGAGGTTCTGTTCAGTGAAAGCATGAAATTTGATCTTATATATTTGGAAAGCTTTTTAGTGCAAATAGGTTGGATAGGTTGGATTTGTACAGTTTTTCGGTAGATGCTATATTCTGTATGAATTTACCGTATCTGTGCAACAATATGATGCATAACTAGAGTTTATGTTGTTTGGATGTTTGATCCTGGTGCACTTCTTCCTTTCTTTGTGCCTTTTTTTTTTTGGCATGCCTTCCTTCCTGCTGTTGGAAATCAGTTTTATTTGAAGGGCTTTGGTTTTTTTTGGAGCATTAATTTTGTACCTCTGTGTATCCATGTTCTATTCAAATTAAGTCTGAATATATACTATGATAACTTTGGAGATATGCATAATTCTTCCCCCAATGCATGGATTTGCACAGAAGTGCATAAAGTTATATGACTACCTATACTTGTTCTCATCGTTGTTTTGTTAATGGTCGTTATTCCTATAAACAAATATTAATGGTCTTTCTTAGAAGTTCTTCACTAAGAAGGCTGTCGGCAGTCAGTGCTTCTGCTTGTTCAGGTCTAGATTAGAAATCATGGTTGTAGATGAACATGGAAGATGCATTTTAACTTTTCAAATTAATTCTGAAGTCAGGCTTTACAACCTGGTTATTTATGATAGGAAACATACTGCCATTGGCTGGTTTTTTCTTTATGGTTAGTCATTTCTGTTACTCTTGTTTATTGACTCGATGATTACCTGATCAATGTTTCTTCATCTAGAAATGGTTGTTCCAGAGGTTGACAAAAAGCTGCTTGAGGAACTCGAAGGAATGGGATTTTCAATAGCCCGGGCAACCCGTGCACTTCACTATTCTGGTGAGCTCATGAAAAAAAAAATTGTATATTTATTAAATGATATTGAAGCTTCTTACATTTGGCTTGCTTTTAGTGGTTTTGTTTATGTTTTACCCCATCTTTTGTTCCCATCAGAAAAATGATGGATGCTAATGATTATTAGGAGACTTGTGATTTCTGTTAGTTGAAATACTGCATGATTAGGACTCAGGTTCATTTGTTTATAGTTTTGGGGCCTGTTCTTCTTGTAGCTACCATTTGAGATAGAGCCTAGAAACAGCCTGCACAGTGGAAAGCATTAGAAGAACTAGAATTCATAAAAGTTGAGCGAGTGCATACGCTGCTGTGCTTATTAAATTTATTGGATTTCACAGAGTATGAAATTCTTAGGATTCAGCTATTTCTGCTAAAACCAATGAGCTCTGTTCTATATTTAATGGTTTCTAGGCTTGTAAGCGTGTGAATTTTTTCATTTTGAAACCGTTCCACATAATTGAAAATTTGCGACCTGACAATATTAATTCTCTCAGCTCATAATATCTTTTTTTTCCCAGGTAATGCTAGCCTGGAGGCTGCAGTCAATTGGGTGGTTGAACATGAGAATGATCCAGACATAGATCAAATGCCCTCAGTATGATACCTTCATTCTGATCCTTGATATGAATCATGTGCATCTTCTCCTCTCTCTCTCTCTCTCTTTCACACACACACACACACACACACACACACACACACTCAATGCAAACACTTTGCGGCAGAAATGGTTGGGGCAGAAAAGGTTGGATAGACTGGTTATGTACTTGCATATCTTTTGTACGATGATGTTAATGATATACTACTGGTTGAGAAAATATCACTTACTCACACACTCAATGCAAACACTTCGCGGCAGAAAAGGTTGGATAGACTGGTTATGTACTTGCATATCTATTCCATGATGATATTAATGATATACTACTAGTTGAGAAAATATCACTCACTCACTCACACTTTGCGGCAGAAAAGGTTGGATAGACTGGTTATGTACTTGCGTATATATTCTATGCTGATATTAATGATATACTACTGGTTGAGAAAGTATCTTCCAAAAAATGTATCTCAATTAGGGAAGATAGGAGGAGGTTTGACATCCTAGTGATGACTATTAGTAGAAATCAAGTTTTATAAATTTATCTATTGGAAACTGAACAATTTTATTTAGTGGATGATTTTGGTGTTGGAAATTTCTAGGGCATTATTTTTCTTTAAGAAAAGTCCAGGATTTTTTTATTTGTTTATTTAATGGTAAATCTTACTAATGCAAATTTTATTTGCCTTATTCCAAAAATAAAAAGAGACCAGACTCCTTGACAATTAGCGGCTACCGCACTATAAGTTTGCTCTCAAGATTTTACAAGGTGCATGCTAAAGTGTTGGCCCTGAAATTGAGAGAGGTTTCTTAAGTAGTCTATCAGTGGTGCGAAACGGCTTTGCCCCCTTTCAGTAGGGGGGCGAAAGGTTAGACCTTAGAAAGTCAGCGAACAGCGGTTTGGGAAACAACTTCTCAATCCCAAGGTGCTTTAGTGAATGAGAGGCAAAGTTTAGACATACTTTTGGCTGGTTATGAGGTTGTGCAGGGCTGGATATAGAAAGATGGGAAAGGAGGAAGGGTTGGTTATTAAGGTTGACTATAAGAAGGCTTGTGATTGAGGTGATTAGGGATTCCTAAACTTGATGATGGAGGTTAGAGGTTTTGGTGAGAGATTGTTCTTAGGGACAGTTTGTGTTTGTTAAACTTAAGACTTATGATTTTGCTTGACATTGTAATGTCTTCTCAGTTACTGGGTTTCAGAATTTGGTGAATAGTTTAGCTTTTTATTGTTTGTTGTTGCTTTAGAAAAAGATAAAGAGAGAGAACTTCAGAAATATGTAAAACTTGCCTACTTATTTGTGCTCAGGTACCAGTCAACACCAAAGTTGAGGCTCCAAAACCTTCTCTCACGCCAGAGCAATTGAAAGCCAAGCAACAAGAGCTTAGGTAGTGCTTTTTATTCATTCTTAGTGTCACTGATTAGATCATCTTGATCATACCAAAAAAATGAGATAATCTTGATATCAAAGTTATTGCAGATTCTAGTTTCTGCTTGTCATAATAAATCTCATTCTTTTTATTGGATGCTATAGCTCCCAATTTTGTTTGTTGAAGCGGATACGTATTAGCATGTGTAAGGTTTATAATTTTAGATTGAAGCTCCCTGTTCCTCCTTTCATTTATAACTGAGAGCAAACTAATCACTTCAAAAGTCTTTCTTCCCTAGTATGGAAATTGGACTCTGCAATTAACCCTTAAAAGTTAATTACTGGTTATTCAACCTTTCCATTGAACTGGGAGGAATACTCACGCTTGGGCATATGATTCATCCTTTTACTCGAATTTATCGTGTAGGTATCCTTGTATGGACTTGCCTGTAACTTCCTTTGACAACATGGATTTGAGACATACTCATGTTTTAAAATTTCTTTAGACTTGCTTAATGCTTCTCACTATTTAATTCGATTGCCTTGTAACTTCTTTTCTACCATCCTTTAAGGGAGAAAGCTCGCAAGAAGAAAGAAGAAGAGGAGAAGAGAATGGAAAAAGAAAAAGAAAAGGTACTTTTGAATGTCTTCTCTCGTATCTTTACTTGCATTACAAAAGTAACCTTTTCCAGCTATTATGTGCATGTAAGTGCATGCCTGGTAGTCTTATTGTGAAAAAGTTACATCCCAATATTGGACATGCCTTCTGAGAATAAAAAAAAAAAAAAAAAAGAGGAAGGAAAAGAAGCAGAAAATCTTGGACATGCCTTTCCTTTTCGTCATCGTGTATTGTTTGTTCATGTGCGTCCTTATGAAATTTTTAATGCAATTAATTGAAAATTTCAGCTCTTTTATAATATTGCTTATTATTTTGTTAATACTTGATAGTTTATGTTCTCAATAAAAGATTTTGCTTCTTGAATCAATCCTTTTTTTTTTGCTGGTTCAGTTCAAGGAGAAATATGTTTAATTTTTTTGGTTATCTGGATATATATGTTGAAGAATTCTGGTTGGATTCATTTATGTTAGGAAGTTATTAAGAACCTACAAAATCCTGCCCTGTGTATACAATATGTAGTACTTCAGTTTATCTCAATTTTCGAATCTACGTTCTTTGATCAAATGTGGATGATATGTTTATTTTTATTTATATATATATATTTTTTTCAGGAGAGGATTCGAGTAGGCAAGGAACTCTTAGAAGCGAAGAGAATGGAAGAAGAAAATGAAAGAAAACGGTTTATCTTCATCTAGTGATCTTTTGTGTTTGTTTTCCAATCTACCATTATATGACATCAATGCCCTTTTTTCCTCACATTACTTGGATTCATCTTCCATTGGGATGGAAATGTGATTCTTTCTGATAGGATTGTGGCCTTGCGAAAAGCGGAAAAAGAAGAAGAGAAAAGAGCTAGGGAAAAGATTCGTCAAAAATTGGAGGAAGATAAGGTAAAGATATTCAGAGCCACTTTGTTTAATCCTGTACTAAACTAATTAAGACTAAGTTCTTGGCTTTACATGCAATTTGTTAAGTTTTTGTTCTTTTATCATTTGTCTAAAGCTTTCCACTCAGAGACTGGTGAGTGAAACTCACACCTGAATTATGTCTTTTTCTTTAATCAAGTCTGTGAAGCATTATTAGCAGAGGAAACCTTTAATCGAGTTTAATGGACAAAAAAGAATTAGTGGAGGCAAACCTTGTTCAAATTCTTGATTGCCAATTAGTTGAGAAAAGTAGGGAGTAGTTTATTTTAGGAGCCTTTTGGTAGTGGAATGAGTTCTTCAGGAATGAAAGTTCCTTTGTTCATTCCTTGGGGATGAAAGTGAAAACAGTATCTCATTCCACTGTTTGAAAATGCTGGGAAGTGATAACCAGGATATACCTGTTATTTCCATTCCCATGTTTAGTTTTTGTAGGTAGTGATGAAAATCAAAATTTGTTCATTTTTTCACTAATACCCTTTTTTTATAAAAAAATTCCAAGATTTTTTATGGAAAACAAAAAGGTGGTATTTTAATTTATAATGTGGTTGGTTTAGCCATCAAGAGTGCAATAAATGTATTCCCAAGGCATGGAAACTGCGTACCCGAGGGGGTCCAAGGGTTTGATTCCATCCTTCATGGGTGTGCAATTCCTATGTAACATGTATCACATTCCAAGGGACTTGTTTACCATATTTGGAATGACATACCCATTCCCAAACTTCTGATTCGCGAAACCTAACGGGCCCTAAAATATGTAAAATTATTAGAACCATATAAGGCTTAACATAAATTTGAACTTTTGATCTATCTTGTAGGGCATGTGGAGTCTGGATTATTTCATCTGAATTTGTGTTATAAATGCAATGACCATAGGGTTTCTGTAGTCTAGTAAAGCTAAAGCACTGTGCACTAAGTGAATTCCCATTGTGCTTCACATAAACAGCTAGTCTAAATTTTTTGTTTCCTTTCATATTTTGAACTTTCTATGTTGTTGGAGGGTTAACAAGTGTGGATCTGGTCTGTATTTAGATTAGTATAAAGAAGATATCCACCTCCCTCTCAACCCTCTTTTTAAAGTGAATGGAAAGCACTTGCAAGTAATTCGTCTTAAATGTTCACTGGGAAAATTTACTTCTTAATTACATGACTTGACAACTAGGATCGACAAGTAAGTTAGTAGATATAGTACCATGACTTTTCTTTTAGTTTGCTGATGTTGTTTTGAGTTCTCACTCTTTAATCCTGTGTACATCTTGTCCATTGTTTTGTACTGCTATCTCTTCTTATTGAAATTTGTTTCCTATAAAAGAAAGATAAAGGAAAAAAATATATATATAATACACACCTAAAAGTACCTCATTATGCTGTTTTAGAACTTGCTTCCCCCTTTTATCAGTTTGTTGTATCTGTTTCCTTATTTTTTAGATAATAATAAATCAGTTTTCTTTTTCCTTATCTGTTTGTACAGGCAGAAAGGAGGAGGAGACTTGGGTTGCCACCAGAAGATCCTTCAACTGCAAAACCTGCTGCACCTGTTGTGGAAGAGAAAAAGGCATGAGCTTGTTTAAATATATTATTTACCTATAATGCCATTCAGAAATTGTTGAAACCTGTACTGATGCACCTCTGTTGTATTAATGGTATCTGACGTACAGAGCTCATTGCCCATAAGGCCTGCTACAAAAGCAGAGCAAATGAGAGAATGTTTGCGATCTCTCAAGCAGAACCACAAGGTAAAAACTGTTGCCTGTAATGTCAATAATTCATTAAAAACAAGAAAATAAAATTTCAACTTCTTGATATTGAGGGCCTTTTTGTAAGAACCACATACAGGTCTGGTACAAGAGACCAAAAATTAAGTTTTCCTTTCAAGGGTTTCATGATTCTCCTTAGTTTCAAGTGCTCATTTTTGTATTTTTAATGTCACTCGTACTGACACTGTTAAGCCATGACCCTAGATACCAGCCATAGTTACTTTTTTAAATAAGAAGGAAAAAAAGATATGTGAAATGCTATTTCTTGAAAAGAAACTGCTCTCACTTTTTATCTGTTCAACGTTTTGTTGTATGGATTGTGGGCAATGGCCTTATTTTCTCTTTCTGTGCGTAGGAGGACGATGCCAAAGTGAAGAGAGCATTCCAGACTCTTTTAACTTTTGTAGGGAATGTTGCCAGAAATCCCGATGAGGAGAAATATAGAAAAATAAGACTCACTAACCAATCTTTCCAGGTAGAACAACTTATCATGCACAGAAAACAGCTATCTGCTGAGAAATCTTTTCCTGTTATATGATTTTATACTCGTTACAAGGTGTTTCGGTTGGACTCAGATGTTAATGGTTTAATGTTGCATAGACTGTACCCCATTATTGATCTATATTCTTTTAGTGCCCATGTTTCTTGTTTGTTGACATAACTCCTTGTTTGTTTTCTTTGTTATCAATCACTCATTGCGTTAACAGGATAGAGTTGGTTCGTTCAAAGGAGGTATTGAGTTTCTTGAGTTGTGCGAGTTTGAGAGGGTAGAAGGGAGCGAGTTCTTGTTTCTTCCTAGGGACAAGGTTGACATGGCAGTGCTGAATTCAGCTGGGTCTGAGCTAGACTCTGCAATAAAGAATCCCTTTTTCGGTGTTCTTTAAGTTCAAAGATGTTTTCATTATATATACAGTTTTTCTTTTTCGGATTTGGTGAGGTGAAATTGATGCTTTCGGGTTGTTTATTACATTACTACACCGTTTTGGCCATTATTAATATATGGTTATGAATTAAGGGATCTTTACTGCGAATTTCATTTAAGATTAACTTGGATCAAGAAGGAACACCTTAAACCTAGGGTGTCGATTTTCACACTTTATATTTTGTTATACTACCATGCTTTATATGCCTTGAAGTATTTTGCGTTGTAAATTACCTGTATAAGGGATAGGATATGTGGGTTTGTAGATATTTTTTGTCATTGAATCATGCACAGGGTTATGTTTACCACTCCCTCCCATTTCGATTTTGTATTTGAGGATTTTCTTCCAAAGTTTATTTGTGTTTTGATTCACAAGTGCCAATTAAAGTTTACTTATTTTGAAGCAAAGCAAGCCATTCATGTTGAAACCATTTGTGAAAAAAAGTAGTTCTCTGTTTAAAAATAAATTAAATTAAAATCATGTCATACGAAATAAAACTGTGTTGTATTAAATATTCATAAAACAATTAAAAAAAGAAAAAGAAAAAAAAAGCTTTAAAGTATATCTAATTCTCGGTGGGCGGACGAATTCGAGGAATAAGTTTTGAGTTTTTTTATTTTTTTATTCTTTTAAAGACAATTCTTAGAATACATATATATATATATATATATATAGAGACCTTCTCATATTGTCCAGCCCAAGGTACGGTAGAACAGCCCAATACTCATATTGGTCGTGCATAACAGCGTAGCCCACTACTCAATTCAATTCTCATCAGAGACACATTCTCTCTCTCTATCTCTCTCTCACTTCAATTCAACTTTCGTTCAAGAATCAACATTCGGGCGACCCAAAAAAATAAAGAAAGAAGGAATTAAGATTCTTGGCTCAACTTTCTTCTTCCTTCAAACTAAAACCTGGTTCAGTTCTTCTTCTTCCGGGTAATTTTAATCTTTAATCTAGGGTTTTAGAAATTTCTTATCAGTTTTCGTTTTAAATTCTGCCCCTTTCTCTTCAATTAGTCCTTTACTTGGTTTTCAAGTTAAAAAGTCTTCTTCTCCTAACCTGATATTGATTTACCTCATTACGTGTTTGCAGATCAAACTCATTGAATTTGTCTGAGGCTGTGGGAATGATGTTTGGGTATTTAGGTTTTTGTGCAGAGAAGCTTTGTCTATTTTGCTCAAGAGTACGAGCATTAATTCCACCTTTTTTGTCTTCTCTCTTTTCTTGGAACTCCAATAGCCAAAAATACCTAACCCACCTTCAGAAGCTTGACCAGGTATGATTTTTATAGCACGATAATCTATCATTGTCAGGGTACAAATGAAAATATATATATTCTTTAATTTGTACTCATTAAATTTGTTGGATTTCTCAGTTCATCCTGTTCTTAAAAGTTTACTGAAAATATTGATTACATCATGGTGGTTTTAGATTGCAAGATTGAAAATGAATATAATGAAGGAAAAAAAAAAATTTACTTTGAGGTTGGGAGTTGAGACTAGATTGGCTATGTTGAATTTCCTTGTGCTGTCCTTGGTATGCATTTTGGTTATGCATTGTACAATAATATATGAATAAGCCATATTTCTGGATTTCGTTTCTTGTAGATTGATCAACCAAGATGGGAGGACTTACCTCTGGACTGTTTGGTGAATGTGTTTGGAAGAGTTGGTATGAGGTCGTTGCTCTTAAATGTTCCTTTTGTGTGCAAGTCATGGCACAGGGCGAGCCTCGACCCTTCATGCTGGCAACGTCTCATTTTTATTGACACTGAAACTGAGATGGACCTTGAAACTCGTCAATTTTGGTGTTGTGATAATGAAATTGAAGCTGATATTGACATTGAATCTGATCGTCGCTGTTTTGAGGCATTGATGAATAGATTTGCATGTCAATATCGTATGGATGATACCTGTTTTTCTGACACTGGATTTATACAGTTCGTAGTCAATCGTAGCAAAGGACATGCAACTTTCCTGAGGCTACCTGGAGTCTGTCCGGAAGCTGCAATGAAATATGTTGGGAATGTGTAAGTTTTCTCCAAATCATTCAAATGTATTTTGATGTCTATAGATAGAGAGAAAAGGGTGACTCTTTGGTTAAGCTATATTTTCTATGACATGCACTTTGACATTAAAACCATTTTATAGTCACCTGTAAAATGAGTCTTGATGAACTTTTATTTGCAGGTGTCATGGACTCAAGGGTTTGTCTTTGCCCAGACGTTTACTGCTCTGTTCACCAAGCATCGTTGCAGAACTGATTGGTAAGTGCAAACATTTGGAGTTGTTGTCAGTTGGGGGCAGCCATAATTTCGAGGAGATCCTTTTACAATTCAGCATGGGCTGCTGCAAGAATTTTCTCAACATGGATGTGCCAGCTGCTTTAAGGAATAGGGAAGATAATAAGAATGTTCCTGATATTATTCCAAATGTTAGCTTCTTATGCAGCTATAATTTTGAGGAAATCTTTTCACAGATCCGCATTCACTGCAAGAATTTTTGTGGTTTAAATGTGTCGGGTGCTTTAATGAGAAGAGAAGATGTGTTGGCAATTGTCAACTTGCTTCCTCATATTAAGTACTTAATCTTGAGGAAGTCATTCATTGATCGGGATGATCTTGCCACATTACTTCAAGGCTGCGAAGAACTTGTGCTTTTGGATGCAAGGAATTGCTGTGGTTTTGATGAAGGTGATGCTGAAATATCAGTGCTTGCTTCTCATATTGGTAAATTCAGCTGTGAGGGTTCTAGATATGTTGACCCTCTTCTGTGGTTGCGTAGTCACAAATATATTTAGACATTGATGTGAGTGCTTTTCAAGCAAAGCAAAGCATACCCTTATTAGCTTAGGTGTTTCTTGTCCAGTTCTTTCTTAACGGGGTTCGATATTTTAAACGATCTTTCCATGACACCGAAGTGATTGATGGTTGAGATTGAGACTTGTTTCTGTCGGGTAGTGACAGTTGAGAATTGTAAATTCAGTTTGTTGGTAGGTTTGGAGGGTTTATGTAATAGGCTACAGACTTGAACCTTGGGTTGTGTAATTATCTAATATAGTAGATATTATTGTCTGATGATCTCTTCTTTTATTTTATTTTTAGTAATGTAGCTAAAATTGTATTGAAGTTTATGCTCCTGGATATAATTAAGCCCCTTTGTCTGCAAGTCGTGGTTGAGTTTTGTTGTTGTTGTTGATAAAAGCTTGGGGGAGGTGGAAATCGTAGCACTTTAGCCACTTGAGCTATAAACTCCTTGCAAATCGGCATGCCTTTTAGAGTTATATTTATATTTTATTTTAGTTTTGTAAATTTCTACAACACAAACTGAGCAGTGAGTACCTTAAGAAATTAAAATCATTTCACCTGCTTACAAGTTACATGCCTCTACACCCCTCATGATGGGCTCTGCCACCATTAGAAAAGAACTAGCAAAGACGAGATGAAGCCAGGCAACAAATAAGGGTCTCCATCTATATCATCCCATGATCTCTTCAAACCAGCCTACTTACCATGACCCAGGGCAGTGAATTAGCTTCACAAATCCTGGAAGTGCTTGCACACGATCTGCTGAGAAGGCTGCAATGAACTCCCCTAAGCTACTCAGTTAGGACTTAAGAACGGTTTTCAGATCAGCCACTATATATGCCTTAAAAAACTATAACGTTCAATACCTTCCTGATCCTCCACAGGCCAAAATCTTAGGCTTATAAGGGGTTGCACAGAATGCGAACAAGTCCCATCACTAGGCCATTTACCAAATCTTAGGCTTGTTCATTTGGAAGGTATGCCTAGGCTTAGATGTGTGGGAGCTGAGTTTGACATCTGGTAGCTTCCCATCAGTTAAGAGAGTATCTTTCTTATAATACCACAAGGAATTTCGGAAAGAAATGCTAGGAAATTGTGCTCCTTATTTTCGAATGGTGAAGCCCTCAGCAACATCTTGTCAAGTTTTAATTCCTTACATGTGTTAAATTTATACAAGGCTGAAATTGAGGATTTTCCAAGTTCAATCGGCAACATCTTGTCAAGTTTAATTGCTTTACGCGTGTTCAAAGTTTCTGGAACAAAAATCAGAGAATTGCCAAAATCTATTGGCAAGCTTTATAATCTATAAACGTTAAGAATGTGTAGTACACGGCATCTTTGAAGGTTTTCAAAGGAAATGCAAAATCTGATCAACTTGAGGCATGTTTATTTTGACGAGTACGTGGAAGTTGCATTTGGGATGAGACGATTGACTCATTTGCAAACATTACCTTCCTTAACTTTAGATAACGAAAGGAATGATGGAATTGACGAGCTGGGTGGCTTAAACCAATTAGAAGGTGAACTAAGTAGTAGATTTTTGGAAAATGCGAGAGACAGAGATGAAATACAGGAATCTAATTTAGCTGGTTAAGCAAATATACAAGGGTTGACGTTACAGTGGGTTATTACAGGGATATAAACGACAAGGAAATGGATGTATTAGAAGGCCTCCAACCAAACCCTGAGTTGGAAATCTAGAGATTGACAAAATCATGAGTGCTAAATTGGCATCATGGATGATGAGTGGCTTGTTGCCACTCAATTTGAAAGAGATTCGGTTATCCAACTCAGCCATTTGCCAAACCTTAGGCATATTATATTCCAAACGCAAGCTCTGCCTGAACCATTTCAGAACCTCATATTAACTTCGTGTTTTAAAAGCTTTGCTAGTATTCAAGAAATTTTTGTTTTATCAATTCATCCCTCCAACAACAATATGAGAAACTGCTTACCACTGAATGTATATCTATGCAACATTTTACCAAATTACAACCGTTGGAATTCTTGGTTCTCCCATCTGTGGGAAAGATTAGTGATAATCAGCAGCGACTAAACAGTACAGTCAGTTCCAAATTGCTCAAAACGTCCCTTTGTAATCACCTATACACGTTTAAAATCACTACCATACATCCGCTTCTCTTTTGGCGTTCCTCTTTGATTAGTTTTAGTTTTTAACCTTTACTTATTGTGTGCATTCTGAGTTAACTCTTTTCTAATCCAGTATAATGGCTATGTCAATGCCATGTCTGTTGCATGCAAATAGACTTTTATTGTTACTTTGATTTGTAGGTTTTCAAGAGGCCATAAGTCGAAAGGAAGAGCTGGTGTGGAAGATATTGTGTAGGTACTTGAGATCTATTTCCCCTGTTGTCCGACATAGGTGGTGAGTTACTTATTTTGGTGTGGATAATGCATGACATGTTAGGATTCAAATCAAAACACACAGGAGTTGCATTTTTGTTAATCCCAAATTAACTCATGATTCTAGTCTAGATAAGGATTCGACTTGCAAAATTGAACCTAGGTTTCATATTGATGTAAAAACTTACGGTGCTGCCAATTTTATATTAGCATAGCTTCTTACGAGTGTCAACACCACTTCTCTGTTACAAAGTAACCAAGAGAAGTGTTTGGCTCCTTATAAAATTATTCCTTATGTTTCAATAAGAATTATTATTAGTGAATTGATGTTAACCTCTGCTCACGCTTTAATAGTATTTCTTTTGTTTAAATAAGAATAGTGATTGGCAGGCTTTTGTAATTTGTTTGTTTCATGTATAATTAAGTTGATCCTGGTTGCACATTACACAGAACAAGGCTGGCTTGTCATGTCTCATTGAACCAAGACTTGGAGCAGGAATTACAAGAAACTTAGCATTTACGATTACCAGGGATGTCTCTGCTTAAGTCAGTAAAGAGTGGAGTACAAAGTCAGTAGGCATTGAAAGCTGAAATCAAAACTCTCTCAATTGTCAATTCTCTTCTTTTCTTTCTCTTCTTAATTTGTACAGGTATTGCTTTGCTTAAAAACATCCAAGATGAGTTACATGAGAAAAAAGTAAACCAATGCAGAGAAGGAATTCACGGCATGAAATAATTGACCCACCGACAGCCACGCAGGGAAGGCATTCAAGGCATGAAATAATTGGCATGAAATAATTGACCCACCGACAGCCACGCAGAGAAGTCATGAAATGATAAAGCCACCACCAACAACAATTCTTGAGTGATAAGACTAAACGGAGCCACCAATATTTAAAATCTTAAGAGCAAGTACAGCAACTAAGGCTGGACTTGGGCTAGGGGGGTTTGGGAGAAAAAGGTGTTTCCAGCAACAAAAAGCAATTCGAGCAGGAGGTGGGGGCTACCAGACTGGGCTGGCCTGAGGTGGAGTTCGGCCCGAGAGCTGTGATGTCATCGCTGACGCCAGGCTGGCGGTTGCCTTTCGGGTTTGAATTTTTTTTTACAGTTGGCGCGTGCATTGCATGCGTCAATATTAAAAAAAAATTCAAAGCTCGCGCTACAGTAGCCGCCAACGGCTAGCTTCCACGTGTCGGCGTCTTGGCTCTCCAATCTGATTTTTTCCTTCAATCCAACGGCAGCCAATTTTTCTATAATAAAAAAATGAAAAAAAAAATCGGAATTTTTTTTAAAAAATACTGAATTTTTTTTATATAAATACCAACCAATATGCTTCACTTTTAAGACCAAATCCTCGTACATTTTCTTCTCCTTCTATTATTCACTTTCTACTAAATATTTTTTCACTTTCAAGTTGTATTTTTCTCTATCATATTATGGGTTCTTCTAGTGAAATTTTGAATTTTGAAATGTATATGAAATTTGAAATTTATCTGAAACTTGAAACCGAAAATCTTATCCGATATGAATAGTATTGACACGTAGGAACCCAAAAATCTTATCCAATATGAATAGTAGCTGCCCTAGGGCTCCATTTGCGATGGCAAGGGGCTAACTGCTGGAAATGCTCTAAGCCCATTACCTGTCGTCTAGCACTTTTACTTGGTTGAATTTTGTTGGCGAGTCCTTACTTAGTTAGGATTTTAGTTCCTTATTTCATTAGAATTTTGGTTACTTACCAATTATTATTTAGTCCTATTATAATAGAGATTTACTTCATATTGTAATTTAGATATATTTCATATTTTATTTAGGGTTAACACATCTTTGTACTTATATAAATATCTCTATATCAAAGAAGAATAATAATATAAACATAGATGAACACATCTAATATTTACCCTACTTTGTTTGAGAAATTTCACCTATCATAATGTAAGGCCAATATTGATGGTAAAGACGATATACTCATCACATTAAATGACTTGGAACTTTTTATTTCTATCAACGGAGGAGAGATAAACACTCAAAACACTGAAACACTGTACGTGCGTCTTCAATCATCTGGTTTCCTTAGCTATCTTTGCATTCTCTGCTCTCTCATCTCTGTCTCGCACGAGTATGGAAGCTGGAAAGGTGTTAGAAGTTCTCTATACTTTTCCTGTCGAGGGAATACTGAACAAGCTGGCTTCACTTGCTGCTCAAGAAATAAGCCTGTTCCGGGGATTCAAAAAGGAACTAACAAAGCTTCGTCAATCATTACTCGAGATTCAAGATTTCTTAGGCGATGTTGCCCACCAGCCACAAGAACGAGGCAAGGCATTGAAGGACTGGGTGAGAAAACTGAAAGACATAGCTGATGATGCTGACAATGTCTTGGATGAAATCAACTATGAAGATCTTCGCAGGCAAGTAGAACTGTCAAACCAAAAGAGGAAAAAGGTACGCAACTTCCTTTCCAGCTCCAATCCCCATTTGTTTCGTCAAAAAATGGCACATAAAATCAAGAGCATCAACGCATCTTTGTTGGATCTCAAATATGAGGCATCTTTCATTGGACTAGTTTCCAAGAAAATAGATCCAACCCCTCCAGAAATTGGAGGGGCCAGAGAAACCGACTCAATCTTTGAGGAAGATGAAATCGTCGTTGGAAGGAATGAGGATCTGTCAAAGATAATTACAATCTTGACAGACTCCAACTTGGATCAAGAAAATCTTTCAGTAATGCCCATTGTCGGAATGGCAGGCCTGGGGAAGACAACTGTGGCTAGGTCACTATTCAATAAAGATTCTATTGGTGGACATTTTGAGAAGAAAATATGGGTGTGTGTATCTAACACTCTTGAGGTCAATTCGATTTTAAGTTGGATATTAGAATATCTTAACCCAACAAAGGCTGGGATACAACGCCTAGATGCATTGCTTAAAAACCTAATACAAGAATTGGAAAAAAAGAGATTTTTTCTTGTGCTTGATGATGTGTGGAACGAAGATCCTCAAAAATGGAGCAATTTGATGACTTGTTTGTCAAAACTTCATAGTGCCCAGGGAAGCGTTATTATAGTCACTACGCGCAGTGCCAGTGTTGCATCAATCACGAAAAAAGTACTTCCAATGTATGTTTTGAGAAGTCTATCTGTTGATGATTGTTGGGACATATTGAAGAAAAGAGCATTTCCAGATGGTAATGCTCATATTGCAAAAGATCTAGAAACAATTGGAAGGGAGATTGCCAGAAAGTGTGCTGGTATACCTTTAACGGCAAAGGTACGTAATGATATATCAATTTGAAGTTTCTTGCATTTCTTTATTTAATGGGTTTGGGCTGGGCCGAGCTTTAAAGAGGAGAGAGAAAATATCAGGCTCGGATTTTTTTAGAAAATTCAAAGCCCAAATCCGACCCATGGGCCGGGCTGGGTTTAAACGGGCCTACTTCATTAAAAAAAAAATCATAAACTTAATCATAAGGGCATTTTAATCCAAATTTGAGATTAAACTCACTTAATTCTAATATTTTCACATCAAACAAAATTCATAAAACACCCAAAAAGTCACACAACTTAATAAGATTTTCCACAAAAATAATAAAACCAAGTATTATTTTTGAGGTTATTACATAATTAGACCGTAATACGTTTAAAAAAATAATACGTATCAAAAAAATATTTTTTTTAAAGGATGGTATGAATAAATATGCAAATATTTGGTGATGTGTTCAAGAAAAGCATGATTATATTTGGTGGTACGATTATGTTTCATGATATGATTATATTTGGTGATGTGATATGTTCATCTTATTTATATATATATTATTGAATTAATAATTGACACAAATTAATGTGCTAATCATCCAATTATAAATTAGGAATGAGTAAAGAAAAGTAAATGAAATGAAACAAATTATATATGTGATTTAAGTGATATAATCATAAACCTAAATTCTTATTTATACATAATTATATATGTATGCCGGCCTAATGGGCGGGGCTTTCTTGGGCTTAATCGGGCCGAGCCGGGTTTCAGACACCCAAGTCTAGCCCAGTACAAAGCGGGCCGGGCCATCTCAAAGCCCATAACAGGCAAGGTCGGGCTTTTTTTTAATAGGCCGGGCAGGCCCCCATTGGTCCATGAACCCGCGGGCCAAATGATGAGGCCTATTCTTGCCTACTGATGTGGCTCAATTATAATTTGACACGTCTTCTTTGTTAAATATAATTAAAATGAAAAATAAATGCATTTTGAGAATACAAGGTGTCATGCATATTCTATGTCAAAAAGTAAATTATGTCCAAATTAATTAATACGGCTTTTAGAATTCAGATTCAGTCGCTTGACTTGGCGCCAATCCCTCCCTGATCATACGCTTGGGGGGCAGTTTTGGAAAGTGAATATACAAGACAACTAGCTGCCGTCTTATCTCCTCATAGGATTTTGTTATCACACCAGATGTATGCATTTAAAGGGCTTAAATAAATCGTAAACTTACTTCTATCATGCATTTAAAGGGGGTTAAATAAACTGTAAACTTACTTCAATCACGGTTTAAAATCGTCTATGTAATCATAAATAACTATATTTCACCATATCAACTTATCAACTTGTGATAACTCAAAATATAGAAGCAAGGTTTAGCGAATTACCACATCAATAAGCAATATTTTCGTGAATTGTGAGACCAGGTTTGACAACGAGTGTGGTTATTTTCACCTATTTGTCATATTTCCTCACTCACCTTATCTTCAAATATTTAATGATAAATTTACCCCTTTATAAAAAAATCTTTGCACATTATTTATTTCCTTTTGAAAAGAAATCGATGCCACAGTGGCTTCATGACATGTCTAATATGTACTAGTCGCTCCCATTACAGAACAAATTGATGCTAGTTCTGCTTTAGAATCAGCAATTGCTTGCCTTAGCTGTGCCATTAACAAGGGAGACCATATAGGCTGACAAATTCATGTTTTTTAATTGCATTTTACTATATATCAAAGCATCTGTAGTTCTGATCAAGTGCCATTAACAAATTCAAAACATCATTTCATATTACAAGCCGGAAATCAACTAGAAGCATTCCGTTTGGCAGTAAAGAAAGATGAGGAAAAATTTTCAACAATAGATTTTATCATTTAGAATATCGATACCTTTCCTAAGATGAATTTGCTTGAATTAATAATTAAAGGGTATTTTAGGAATAATGATTAGTGAAAAAATATGATTGTGTTTTTTCAAATTTACATAGTGAGTTAGAAAATAAGGTGAGTGGAAAAATATTAATATTGAAGTTAAATTAGTGCACCTAGTTTCATCTCATTTCTGTCCATGTAAATTTTTTTACCTACAATTCATGTAAACGTATACCAACTTGCATGCATGTATATATGCAGTTTAATTGACCTACATTTGATGGTGCCTATCGTTTGAATGCTTATTAATTTACCTATATTTACATGTATGCTACTTTATCAATATTTGCAAGTACAATGATTAGGCATATGTACTTAAAAATAATAGGTATTCACTAAGAAAATACAAATGTTACATTATAAATATATATAGGTATATATATAGGTACCTAGATTTGCAAGTTCAACAATTTTCCTAGATATGTCCTAAGAAAATTGTAGGTAAATTATAAGGTACCTAAAACACAAGGATCAAGACCTATAAAGAGCAAAACGTGTTCTTTCTCTTTGAAAAATTAATTTCAAACTTTGATATAAGTAAAAGGAACAAACTAACTAATCAATTTGAAAACAAAAACAAAAATTATCACGCAGTCAAATTTGGAAACACATCATTTACTCATTGTTTGAATATATATTCCATTAAAAAATCTTTATTTATATAGAAAATAGAAAAAAGACCCCCCAATCCCTAAATTTATGCAAAATTGAAATACCATTACTGGCACTGACTTGCAAATAATTTGTTGAAAAAAATATTGTTACAATGTAATTAGCATCGGGTTTTATGTTAAAAAAAAATAGGTTTTATTTATGGAAAAATAAGGTGATGTGTTGTAGGTAAGAAAAACTGCGTTTGAAGGGGAAAACCCAAATTTACTATTTACACACATGAACATTGGCTAAGAGGATTAAACATTCCAACAAAATAACAGTTTTTGGTGAAATGTTAACATTTACTGGTAACATACAACTAAGTTTTTTGAAAAAACAAGTGATGTTTCCTGTTATTATAGCCAAGTCACCTTGTTAATCTTTAATATATACACTAATTTATGTACCAACAGGTTTTGGGAAGCATGATGCGTTCTAAATATAGTATCGATGAATGGTTGGAAATTCAAAAAAGTAAGATGTGGGAATTACCAGAAGGAGATGAAAGAATAATGTCAATTTTGAAGTTGAGTTTTGATAATTTGAAATCACCTTCTTTGAAACAGTGTTTTGCATATTGCTCAAATTTCAAGAAAGATTTTGAAATGGAAAGGGCAGACTTGATCCAGCTATGGATGGCTCAAGGATTTCTATGTTCTTCTGATAACAAAGATATGGAGGATATAGGTGATGAATATTTTACGATTCTGTTGCAAAACTCCCTCTTTCAAGATGTTATAAGGGATGACTTTGGTACTATTATCTATTGCAAGATGCACGATCTTGTACATGATCTTGCTGAGGTTGTATCAAGATCTGAAATGGAAGATAAACTTGAGAATCAACACGTGGCATGGGATCCTTCCAAAAGTTCCGAAAGAAATGTTGAGAAGCGGCGGTCACTGTTTGTGAATGGTGATCAAGCCCTTAGTATTAATACATTACTTATGAGCTTTAAGGCTTTGCGTGTTTTAAATTTGTACCGGGCTGATATTGAGGAGCTGCCAAGTTCAATTGGCGTCTTGATACATTTGAGGTATTTGAACGTTTCTCGAACAAAAATCAAACAACTCCCTAAGTCCATTGGCAAGCTTTATAACCTACAAACGTTAAGAATGGAGGATACATGGAATCTTAAAACGTTTCCAAAGGAAATGGAAAATTTGATAAACTTGAGGCATGTTTATTTTGATTATGATATGCCAGTTCCATTTGGGATGGGACGATTGGAACATCTGCAAACAATTTCTCCTTCGTTTACTTTGGACAAGGAAAGTAATCGTGGAATTGAGGAGCTGGGTGGCTTAAACCAACTAAAAGGTGCACTAATTATTAGAGGTTTGGAACATGTGAGGGACAGAGGCCAAGCAGGGGCATCAAATTTAGTTGGGAAAGCAAATCTACGAAGGTTGACATTAGAATGGAGCTTTTATTACAGTGTCAGAAAAGAGAAAGACATTGATGTACTAGAAGGCCTCCGACCCAACTCTGAGTTAGAAATCATAAAGATTGACAAATTCATGGGTGCTAAATTAGCATCATGGATGATGAATGGTTTGTTGCCACTCAATTTGACAGAGATTGGGTTAATTAATTGCAGAGAATGCGAACAAGTCCCATCACTTGGCCATTTACCAAATCTTAGGCTTGTTGAGTTTAGCAGTATGTATAAGCTTAAATGTGTGGGAGTTGAGTTTTATGGTTATAACCATGTTAACGGTGCGGCTATGAGTAGGAAGAAGAAAGAGACTTTGTTTCCAGCATTGAAAAGCTTAACTATTGATTATTGCCCAGCTCTAATTAAATGGGAGGAACTGCCAACAGATGAGAAAGTAGCGGTGTTTCCCTGCCTTGAGGAGTTGACTATAAAGTTTTGCTATAGTCTCGAGTTCATTCCAATTACCCTGGGCAAGGGCATGTCATGTCTCCGCAAATTGCAGATTCAGTTTTGTCAGAAATTATCAACCTTGCCGACTAGCTTAGAATATTGCATCTCTCTTCAGGAGTTGGAGATTCGGGGTTGTCATGGATTGACAAGTCTACCGAGTGGGCTGCCATCCTGCACATCTCTTAAGGAGTTGAGAATCGAGTCATGCGACAATTTGATATCTCTGGCAGATCTCGATATATCCAGGTTGCAGTCTCTTTCCTCTTTACATATATTTAATTGTGGGAAATTAAACTATTTGCCAATTGAGGGGCTACGCTCTCTTACGTGTTTAGAATCTATGAAAATGGGTCCGTTTTCGGAGGAGCTCGATTCTTTCCCTGATTTTGAGCTTCCATCACAAATCCAAAGACTAGTGATGAAAGGGTGGCCTAATCTTAGGCCCAAGTCTCTGCCTCAACAAATTCAACACTTGACTACTTCTCTAACATCTTTGGAGATTGATTCTTTCGATGGTGTGGAGGCTCTTCCAGAGTGGTTGGGTAACCTTACATCTCTTACCACCCTGAGTATCACTCAGTGTAAGAATCTGGTGTCTCTTCCTGCCTTCGAAGTTATACAACGCCTCACCAAACTACAAGAGCTAGTGATTGAGGCATGTCCCCGTCTAGGGGGAAGATCCGCCCTCAAGAGCGGCCCAGAATGGCACAAGATTTCTCACATCCCACGTATCGATGGTAATTACAATATTCTCAAATGAAATCATTCAATTCCCTTCTCTCACTTAATTCTCCATAAGTTCATAGTTGGGTACATATTTCTAATCTCAGATTGCATTCATTAGATGTCTTGATAGATTTAATATGGAGATTAGAAATATATAACCAATCCTCTAACATAAAATACATGTTGAAGAATCTCCCTTCTTTTCTTCAGTATTATTGACCCAACACATTTTTAATTAGTTGACGGATGCGAATCATCGGAATCTTTTAGTGATGATGATTCGACCCCTTCACAAACTAGCTAGCACAGTTGGACCACGAAGTGAGTCTACTCTTCTTCTCTCATCAGATTAATCATTAAACTAGATTTTCAGAGCTTTCTACTCTTCTATAGCCTCTGCTTAATGTTTTGCATATCTTCCTATGTACGTTGTTGTTTTGCAGAAGGATCTTACGCAATTGGAAGAACAAATAATGCGCATTAGGTGCAAACTTAGTCCAGGCACTTCATTTCAGTTCCCTTTCCTCTGCATCGTTATTTAGTCGAGATCAATGCAGAAGAAGAAAGAATTACCCTAATAAGCATATCATACATTCCCATCTATCGTTAAGTAGATACTAACCTCTGTTCAATCTACTTAAGTTTGATGCGCTTACACGAATGTGAGTTTATTTTACAGATCAGTTTCAGTAATATGTTCATAAGTTTTGTTGTCATTTCAATTTTTTTATACTTTTTCGGGTCAGGTTTTGATCAGCAATTTTTATCTGCCTCATTCTCACCACTTGATTCTTTTCCAGAGGGGATGGGGATTTATTTGCTATAGATCCTTGCATGAGGTAGTTGAAGGTGTCCATCATATGGATTTGTGAAGCTGATCAACCACGATGTGTCATGGCAAGCACAAACTGATAAGGATGAAATATGGTGGTTTGCAGGAATCATGAGAGAATATTGATACAGACCATTATGTGTTGGCTGCCAGTGGTAGTAATCTTGTATGAGCTAGTTCTTTGCTTGTTATGGCTGAAGATCACAGGGTAGCCAAAAATCAAGTCTCTACCTCAACAACAAATTCAACACTGCACTTGTATACAAGATTTGTATATACAGGATTTCGACAGCGTGGAGGCTCTTCCAGAGTGGTTGGGGTAACCTTACATCTCTTACCCATCTGAGGATTAAGGCGTGTGAGAATCTGGTGTATCTTCCTGCCGTTGAGGTTATGCAATGCCTCACCAAACTTGTTACATGTCCCGGTCTAGGGGGAAGATCCGCCCTCCTGAGCGGCCCAGAATGGCACAAGATTTCTCACATCCCATGTATATCAGGTAATTATATTCTCAATGGAAATCCTTCATTGTTTGTAATTCCCTTCTCACTTTTCTTTTCTTTAGTATTGACCAAACACATTTTTTAATTAGTTGACCCACTCCCACTACGAACAGCCAACCTATTACGAGCATTCTTTTTCAAGTGGTGATGATTCTGAGAGTGAGCCTACTCTTCTTCTCTAACTAATTACGTTCCCTCTCTGATCAGATTAATCATTAAACCATATTTTCAGAGCAGAGATTTCTGCTCTCTCTAGCCTCTGCTGAATGTTTTCCACATCTTCTTATATATGTTGTGTTACTATCAGTTGAATTTGGCACAATTTGTTGGATTTCACTTCCGGAATAGGTGACGCGGAATAGGGGCAAACTTAGTCCAGGTACTTCGCTTCAGTTCCCTTTCCCTGCATTGTTATTTACTCATTTCTTTGGATATAAATGCAGAAGAAGAAAAAATGGTGACTGGGATTGATTAGAATTACCCTAATAATCATATTGTACATTCACATCTTATAATCATAAGATCACTTTACTAGCATGGAGAAAACAATTATTCTTAAAAATCATTCTCCTATTTATATATATGAGAAAAGTAGTCACATGTTTAGCTTCAGTCCTTATCATTTGAGATATATACATTTCCCTAGCAATGTTGTGTTTACTATTGTTTACTTTTGAAGTGTTTTATATGTGTTCATCTGTAGCTTGCTAAATTTCTGACTCTACCTTCATTTGTAAATAAAATACTATATTTATACGCTCTTAGGGGAGACTTACAACGGAAAAATAAAATGGCGATAACTAGTTTAAAGTCAATTTCTTCATTGCTAGCTTTGCAATCTACTGTATTCAATTACTACTGATTTTATCTCTTTCTCATAAATCTATAGCAGTATTTTCGTTGTACATATTATTGCTGCTGCTGGCCTACTAGTTTTGTATCATGAAAACAGACTTTGATTTGCAATGACAGAAATTTGAATTCTCAGATTAGCATAGTTGGCTGATGTGCCAACATTACTTGTCTGTTACTGGCACTCTATGAAGTAACATACAAAAACTTTTGGCTCCTTGATCATTTGTATGATATTCCCTCTGTTTCAGAAAAGATTATGTACACATGATATGTCATCGGTAATTAGATGCTAACCTCTTCTCATTCTTAATGTGAGTTTATTTTACATATCGGTTTCAGTAATATATTCTTCATATGTTTTGTTATCATTTCAACTTTTTTTACTTTTCTGGGTCAGGTTTTGATCAGCATTCATTTGCATCTGCTTCAATCAGTGGAGGGTTAGAGGTGCGTAAGCGGGAGAAATAGCAGCTTGTTTAGATTCCAAGGTGCAGGTACTTGAGATCTATTTCCCCTGTTGTCCTACATTGGTCAGTTACTTATTTCTTAAGAATTATGTATGCTTGAATTATTATTAGTGAATTGATGTTAACCTTTGCTCATGCTTTAATGGTATGTCTTTTGTTTCAATAAGAATTGTGTTGGCAGCAGCCTTTTGTAATTTGTTTGTTTCATGTATTAATCAACCTTTGCTATATGTTTCCATCTTACCACTGGATGTATCTTTCACCTCTCTTCGCTTGTTGTGTAACCATTTCTGAAGATCCTGTGTTATTTATGAAATTGATGATACTCATTTGCAGATTTTTGGGACAAGCATCCATTTGAAGTTTAAAGCGTCCTTAGAAGTTGTTTATAAAAATTTGATGATCTGGAGGGTTTACTTGAGTGATGAGGGAACCTTGCAGTTGTTGATGAACTATTTGTATCTGTGAGGATTTACTTGAGTGATGAGTATCTACCGGCAGTTGAAGGCTCCGAAAACGTCCCCAAAACAAAAGGATGCACCGAGAAGAGCCGCCCAAGTCAAGTGGCAAAGATTTTGTCATATTTCCAAGAGTCAAGTGTACGTTTCATTTATAGTTAATTAACTTAGTGGCCATTAAGTTTTTTCTCTATTACAACACAAAAGAAGAAGAAAAAGAATGAAAGAAAGAGAAAAAAGGAGGAGTCGTTTTACCATTACTATACCCCAAAAAAAAAAAAGTTTTGGCATTACTATACATTTAAGGAATATATTCAACTCTTTAGTGGTTTGGTTTCAATATCTTAGACTTTCTTGCATCATGGGAGAATAAAATTTTTTGCTTTAAATATGACATTGTGTTTTCACAATCTTTGTGGGATAACACTTAAGATTGTTGAGGAAAATTAGGTTTGCTAGTATAGAAGACAAACTAATGCATACAGAACAGGCAAGACACTTCAGCTCTTGCATGATTTCATTCCAATTTTTTGGATCATTGAACAGAAGCTTTTAGTCATTAGTTTCACAGAACTGCTTTGTTTTTCTGGCAATCTATATAATTGCAGGTGTTTATGAGTCCTTGGTGTCGTTGCGACATCTGTAATTTTCTAGTCATTAGTTTCACAGAATTGCTTTGTTTTTGTGGCAATCTATATAATTGCAGGTGTTTATGAGTCCTTGGTGTCCTCATGCGACATCTGTAATTTTCTGTTTCAAATTTTAGTTTTTCTCTTTTACAGGCAAGGAGATAGTGCAATCAATACTCATATGCTGTCTAACCTTTTGTGTACAACGTGTGGTTCATAATGCAGGTTTCAGCTATATAAATGGTGAAGTGATTTTTTTACTTACATATCTTGAAGTACCCTAAAATAATCATAATATATACATGTGCTGTAAGGAAATTAGTATTTCTAGAAGGTGTTGATCTATTTTCCTTTTTCTTGTTTCTGTAATTAAGGTCATGGACTCCTGCATGGTTGTATATCAAAGAGAACAAAGGCCTCTGCTCCTAGTCTTATTTGATAGCATGTCATTTACCTATGCTATTGCAAGACTCAGGTAAAGGAATCTTCAGTTATAAGCCTTTTACCACCATTTGAAAAGTAGAAGGTTATTTTGAACATTTCTTGCTAAGTTGGTCTTGGTGTTATATTGACCATGCATTGCAGAGTCGAGATTGAAAAAGACTCATGCACGTGATGTGCCTGTGGTCTAGAACTTATTGCTTTGGACAAAATGGTAAGCTACTATCCCTTTAATTTGTTTTCTCGACACTCATCATCAAATCTTGAGTTATATTCTTACGAGTTTTGCATCACAGGGTCAACTTGTTTGTTGTTGTGGTGCAGTTTAATTTGGAAAAATGTTTTTCATCAACTTCTAAGAGAAGCACGTCTCGTAGAGAATACTTTTCCTGGCTAGTCAAGCTCTGCGTCCTGTCTCTTCAAAGAAAGATAGTTGAAGTGCTTTTATGATTGACCTTTGGATGTACTTGCTACTTGGGGTTCTATTTCTATAGGGAATAATGGAATGACAGAAGCGAGATAAATTTAGTTTGATGGTGAGAACCTATTTGCTCTTTCTTGTCATATTCTTTGTACTCTTTTTCTTTTGATTAAGTGAATTATGAATGACATCGTCACCCGTGGATGTAGCCCAACTTTGAGTGAACCACGTTAAATATGGTGTTTCTTTTTGTGTTTACTTTTCTTGCGTTTGGTTTGTGGGCTCGAATTATAGAGTTAAATTAAACGTGACAAATTCTTTACTCTGCTTGGCATTGACACATCAAAAGTGTAGTTGCAACTTGCATTGGGTTGTTTTCAGACTCACAAAAATTACTCACGTCAAGCTTATTAGCTTAGCTTATTTAGTCTTGACATAAAACTTATGTACAGATGGCTTCAAAATCTCCATTTATAATTCGATCATCCAAAGACATTTCACTAGGTGCGTGCAGCGTGGCATGGCTACTTGTATCTAGGTTTTGCTCTTTCCTATGACCACTGAAAACTCAACTACACGTAGCTAGCGCATAATGGAAGGAGGACAAATGCAATGCAATTGGGTGTTGGCAATAATCTTTACATTATTAACACCTGGGTCACTACACATACATACATGATTTTACTTGTTATCTATATATAATATATGTTCACGTTGAAAATAAAGTTTCACATCACCAACTAAGAATTAGTGGGTTAAATTTTGTAAAACTGCTGGTTTTTTTGTTTTTTGTTAGAAAAGAAAAGAAAATACAGAACTAGTGGCATTTATGTGGCCCAAATAGAAAAACTGCAACCTGAGGTCACTTTTACATGTCCTACTTTAGACTTGGCGTTGGAGGGCAGCCCAATAAGTATTCTTGATTACAATGTCTAGCATTCTTACCTCAGTAAATTTACAATTCCTAAAAAATACAAAATCCTTTTACTTTCTATATCTCAGAGTAAAATCAACAAGGTAAATCATTTAGGATTAGGTCAGTTATTCTTATTGAACTGCAAATGAACTTCTTATAACCAACGGCAATACTAGAGACATTAACTTATGTATTACATTTTTTTTAGTACACATGATAATTTAAATTATATGGAGGAGGGCGCTTATCATAAACAACTGCCAATGAATCATGGGAGTTCGAATATAAGAATACTGGTATGCAAGTCAAGGTTATTTTTCACTAAGCCAAAACCTCGTTAGCTTTATTACACAAATTTTTGTTTACTAACTAAATTTTTCACTCCTCTTTTGTCCATTTACACTCTTTTTTAATGGTAATTATAAAAAATATTTAAAAAACATAAAGTAGTATAAGTGCACAAAAGAAGCTCTCATTTTCATACTGTAAATAAATAATTTCCCCATTGAGTCTAGATATGAAATAAATAAATTACTGATACATTTGTTAGTAACCAAATGGTCGGAATCTTCTAGTTTATACCTTTTTTAATTGAGTGCAAACTTAATCTAGGTACTTCACTTCAGTTCCCTTTCCCCTGCATCGTTATTTACTCATTTCTTTGGAGATCAATGCAGAATAAAAGTGAATGTAATGGATGAGAATTACCCTAATAATAATCATATTGTTTTTACTTTTGAAGTATTTTATACGTGTTCATCAGTAGCTTGCTAAATTTCTAACTCTACTCTGCCCTCATTTATAAATAAAATCACTATATTTCTGCCCTTTTAGGAGGGACTTACAATGAAAGAATAAAATGACGACAACAAGTTTAAAGTCAATTTCTTCATTGCTACCTTTGCAATAAATCGTTACCATAAATCGTTACTGCTAGTTTAAAGTTAATCTCTACTGTATTCAATTACTGCTAATTTTACCTCTTTACCATAAATCGTTAGCAGTTTTTTTCTTCAACATTTTATTGCTGCTGGCCTAGTTTTGTATCATGAACAGACTTTAAATTGCATGCACACTTGATGTGCCAACATTACTCGTCTGCTTCCAGCACTCTATGAAATAACATAGAAAAACTTTTGGCTCCTTAATCATGGCTCCTTAATCATTTGTATGATATTCGTAATGCTCGTCTGTTGTCATTTCAACAGTTTATACTTTTCTGGGTCAGGAGGTTTGCATCTGCTTCACTCTCACCACTGGATTCTTTTCCAAATGGGATGGGGATGTATTTGCAACACATCCTTGCTGAGGCGATCAGTAGAGGGTTAGAGGTGTGGAAGTGGGAGAAATAGCAGTTTGGTTCAGATTCCAAGGTGCTGATCAGTAGTTCAATTGCTCTAGTGCTTTGGAGGTTCTTAATAGGTGATTGTCGAAGATATCTGGTAACTTCCCATCAGTAATGAGTATCTTTCTTAATTCTTCACAAGGGCAAAATATGGCAACTCATAAAATTGCAGCATTTGGTACTTAAATATTGATTCTAGATACGGATTCTAGCTATAAAATAAATCTAGTTTCACATGTTGATGTAGAATTTTCTGCTGCTGCCAGTCGTAAACACTCATGTCCCTTTTATAGGGAAATTACATGGTAAAGAAAAATTAACTATAGTAGCTGCCAAATCAAAAGTTACAGCTGCACATGCAAATGAAAATAAACAAGCTAGTTGAAAAGGCAATAGTGGTGAAGACTACTGTCCAATTTTACTAACTGCATTTACTGATTGAACTTCCAACAGAGAATTACCCTAATAATTATATCTTACATTTCCATCTATTGATCATAAGATCACTTTACTAGCATGAAGAATATGATTATTCTATTTCTATAGGGAATAATGGGATGAGAGAAGCGAGATAAATTTAGTTTGATGGTGGGAACCTATTTATTCTCTCTTATCATATTCTTTGTACTCATTTGATTAAGTGAATTATCATTTGCATTGTCGCCCATGGATGTAGCCCAACTTTGGGTGAATCACGTTAAATATGATGTGTTCTTTTTGTATTTATGCTTTTACTTTATCTTCCTCTTCCTGTTTGTTATTGCTTTTCTAGCGTTTGGTTTGTGGTCTCGAACTGAGCTAAGAAAGAACAAGAACCAGAATAACATTGCATTTTACGGTTCCCACTGCCTCAAGGTTGCCCATTCTTTTTTCCTTTGATAAATATTTTAATTTTAAAAATAAAATATAAATGAGAGATTTACAGTTTTCCCAAAAAAGGATTAAATGTAAGAATAAAACTTACCACAATTTCACTCGCATCTCATCCCCAAAACCACTTTGTTTAAAGAAACAACATGGGCACCCACCAAACGACGCCATATTACCATTTAAAACTAGATCCATTACATTGTGATAAACTCATCTAACACTATTACGTTGGGTCGCCACCTCACTTGCCAAATCTTCCAAATAGTGTGTCATTCTTTTAAAATGCCCATGTGGCATTCATCGACACCCCCACCAATTGCGTAATTTCATGTTTCATGCGTAATAACTAAAGTGACAATCAAGAAGCAGTGACATTTTATATCATATCATGTCTTGTCCGTTCGAATACACGTAAAGTACATGCCAACTCTAACTTGATTTATTTGCCTAAGAATGTTAAATGACTTAACACTAATTTGACATGTTTATTCAACGTGTCATGCTTGAGTTGACACACGCAATTCGTAAATGATAAACATTAGACATGATGATAAGTTTATAAACTATATAAATGTATTTTTCTTGTTTGGACGAATTGTCAATATATAGAGGTCTGACACCTCTTCATCCAACAGTTATGTTAAATGTATAAAAAAACGAATTTGAATTTTAGATTTTGATTTTATCTGAAAAAAGAATTTCTAATGAATAAAAAATAAATTATTAATTAAATCAATAGAGCCCCAAGACCTAGGGCCCATCCTTTAACAATTATATCCAAGCTCAAAACCATGATGAGGCCCAACTTTGCCTCAACTAGGCCCATACTTTATTTATTATTTTTAAAGTGTTGGTGCTTATAAACCTTGGAAGGAAACAACTTTCTTTCAATGTGGGACTAAATGCAAGTGGATTTTTCCTATACAAACTCTAACATTATTACCAAATGCAAGACGATGCACGATGTTGTACATGATCTTGCTGAACTTGATTTATTTGTCTAGAACTTATTGTTTTGGACAAAATGATAAACTATTATCCCATTAATTTGTTTTCTTGACACTCATCATCAAATCTGAGTTATATTCTTATGATTTTTGCATCACATGGTTGTGGTGGTGCAGTTTAATGAGGAAAAGTGCTTCAAATAAACTTCTAGAGGTACAGCTTAATTAAGAGAAGCACTTCTCGTAGTTACTCAAGCCATGCGTCCTGTCTTAGAAGAAAGATAGTTGAAGTAGTTAGTGGGAGTCATGGCCCCAATTTATAGAGAGATGTAGCGACCTATTTGGATTTCTCTAGGGAATAATGGGATGAGAGGAGAGATTAATTTAATTTGATGGTGAGAACCTATTTATTCTTTTTAGTCATATTCTTGTACTCCTTTGATTAAGTGAATTATCATTGGCATCATTGCCCGTGGATGTAACCCAACTTTGAGTGAACCACGTTAAACATGGTGTTTGTTTTTGTGTTCATGGGTTTAGTTTGTCTTCCTCTTCCTGTTATTACTTTTCTTGTGTTCGGTTTGTGGTCTCAAACTAGAGAGTTAAATGTGGCAAATTACTTACTTTGCTTCCCATTAAAACATCAAAAGTGCATAGTTGCATTGGTTTATTTTCAGAATCATGAAAATTACTCACGTCGGTCTTCTATTCAGATTCATCAGTTGCAATTAGTCTATTTCTTTAACATACTAGGGAAAAGAGAATGATGGCCCAGAATGGCGCAAGATTTCTCATGTTCTAGACGTCACGGCTAATTTGCATCCATATACGTTTCAGTCATTGTAGAAATATATGAATTCTCATCCATTAAAATTAATTGCTTTAAACATAACACTCTGCTATTACAATCTTTTTGGAATAACACAACTGATTTTCGATGAAAATTATCTGTTAAGTAACGCAGAAGACAAATTACTACTTACAAAACAGGGGAGGACAAGATTTCATGCCAGCTTTTCAGATCAGCAGACAGTTGCTTTTGAGTCCTTAATTTCACATTGTTAGTTTTGTTTGGCAGTCTAAGTATATGATTGATTAGAAAGGCCATGCTTCTTATGCAGGTTCTCTATCAAACACTCCTTAAACTCAAATTATCAGTTGGCAAATTCAACAAAGTAGAATATGTGAGTGCATATAAAGCGACAAAGATTACATTTTAAAAAAATAACAAGATATTATTTCTACATGCGAAGATTCAAACCAACAGATTAAACAAATGTGAGAGAGACTTAGAACATGAATGATTGCAATATAGAAGTCATGTGCGAATGAGATTAATATACATATATATATATATATATATAAAACGTTTTGTTGAAGAATACACAAGTCCCATATCGAAAACTTAACAAAATAAAAAGTCTCATATAATAAATGGCTCTACTCTTAATAAGACCGATGTCTTTTGTATAAAATCTCACACCAGCTAAGCCTAGTGGTGTGCCCAAAGTTCATTCCTCTTAAATCTTAACATGTTATCATAGCTAAAAGTTAATCATTTATATATAAGTCGATCATAGCCTTCCGTCTAACTACTAGAGAAACTCAAACACTTTGCATGTGCATCTTATTCGAGTTTTTCCTTGCGTACGTAGGGAAGGAAAATGACAGCTGAATCCTGAATGTATGTTTGAGAACTTCAAGTTGAAGGTTTGACAATGAAAA
>NC_034009.1:834983-836472 GCF_000346465.2 Prunus persica
AAATCGTTACTGCTAGTTTAAGTTAATCTCTCCTGTATTCCAATTACCTGCTAATTTTACCCTCTTTACCATAAATCGTTAGCAGTTTTTTTCTCCAACATTTTATTGCTGCTGGCCTAGTTTTGTATCATGAACAGACTTTAAATTGCATGCACACTTGATGTGCCAACATTACTCGTCTGCTTCCAGCACTCTATGAAATAACATAGAAAAACTTTTGGCTCCTTAATCATGGCTCCTTAATCATTTGTATGATATTCGTAATGCTCGTCTGTTGTCATTTCAACAGTTTATACTTTTCTGGGTCAGGAGGTTTGCATCTGCTTCACTCTCACCACTGGATTCTTTTCCAAATGGGATGGGGATGTATTTGCAACACATCCTTGCTGAGGCGATCAGTAGAGGGTTAGAGGTGTGGAAGTGGGAGAAATAGCAGTTTGGTTCAGATTCCAAGGTGCTGATCAGTAGTTCAATTGCTCTAGTGCTTTGGAGGTTCTTAATAGGTGATTGTCGAAGATATCTGGTAACTTCCCATCAGTAATGAGTATCTTTCTTAATTCTTCACAAGGGCAAAATATGGCAACTCATAAAATTGCAGCATTTGGTACTTAAATATTGATTCTAGATACGGATTCTAGCTATAAAATAAATCTAGTTTCACATGTTGATGTAGAATTTTCTGCTGCTGCCAGTCGTAAACACTCATGTCCCTTTTATAGGGAAATTACATGGTAAAGAAAAATTAACTATAGTAGCTGCCAAATCAAAAGTTACAGCTGCACATGCAAATGAAAATAAACAAGCTAGTTGAAAAGGCAATAGTGGTGAAGACTACTGTCCAATTTTACTAACTGCATTTACTGATTGAACTTCCAACAGAGAATTACCCTAATAATTATATCTTACATTTCCATCTATTGATCATAAGATCACTTTACTAGCATGAAGAATATGATTATTCTATTTCTATAGGGAATAATGGGATGAGAGAAGCGAGATAAATTTAGTTTGATGGTGGGAACCTATTTATTCTCTCTTATCATATTCTTTGTACTCATTTGATTAAGTGAATTATCATTTGCATTGTCGCCCATGGATGTAGCCCAACTTTGGGTGAATCACGTTAAATATGATGTGTTCTTTTTGTATTTATGCTTTTACTTTATCTTCCTCTTCCTGTTTGTTATTGCTTTTCTAGCGTTTGGTTTGTGGTCTCGAACTGAGCTAAGAAAGAACAAGAACCAGAATAACATTGCATTTTACGGTTCCCACTGCCTCAAGGTTGCCCATTCTTTTTTCCTTTGATAAATATTTTAATTTTAAAAATAAAATATAAATGAGAGATTTACAGTTTTCCCAAAAAAGGATTAAATGTAAGAATAAAACTTACCACAATTTCACTCGCATCTCATCCCCAAAACCACTTTGTTTAAAGAAACAACATGGGCACCCACCAAACGACGCCATATTACCATTAAAACTAGATCCG